>NW_026946866.1:0-67229 GCF_910591565.1 Cydia splendana | reverse complement strand
AGGTTACCGCGGTTCACTTCAAGAGGTCCTAACCACTAGCTAGACGATCACATGGCCATATTTTAAGGGGAAATCGAAAGGGGGTGTTTATATTATGGTAAGTAAGTAAGTTAAGTAAAGGGGGGAGTTACAAGTATAATCCGATAGAGTTGATATGGGCTCAAGTCAAAGGAGAAGTTGCAACAAAAAAAAACCACGTTTAAAATGGCAGATGTTGAGAAACTATTAAATGAAGCGATCGACCACGTGACAAGCGACGACTGGATTAACTGTGTTCGCCACGCTGAAAATCTCCAGAACGAAGACCTGGCTACAGCACTTTTCATTGACACCAACCGTCTTGTTATAAATCTACAAGACGACAGTGACACTGAAGACGAAGATGAATAGCTAGTATTTTCCTTGTTTATTTATTTATTTTTGTTGTATATAGGTACTTACCTACTATAATGATTTTTTTGTAATGTAAGATTTTTTAACTGTCAATAATTTATGTTAATTATTCAATATACTTATTTAATATTTCAATAGTAATTATACAATACTGGAATAAAAGCATACCACACTATTTAATTTCTTTGTTTCATAACTTTATCGACATTCCTTTTTCTGCCTACCGCTACCTGCACTATTGTTGCACGGCCCGCTCCATGAGGCCGTGCAGGTACGAAAGAGATAGCATGATTCCGATGATTTATGACCGTGCTCGCCACTTAAATCTGCGGATACTATAACTATGTAAATAACGTATTATTTTCGTGGGGTTTTTAATATTCTGTTAGAATGTATTGTCCGAGCCGTCCACGTGTAAGCACGTATTACATGTAGTTTAATTATCAATAAGAAATTGATTAATGTTAAGTACATGCCTACTGACAAAATGCTCGCAGCTGTTTTAACTAAATCGTTATCTAAGGTCAAGCACGAGCGTTTTGTCACTGCAATGAATCTGATATGAGCATTTGTAATGTGTACCTTGTTTGTTATTATGTTCTTTTGAATGTAGAGTCACATAGAGGAATGCCTTATCAAATGTAGAGACACATAGAAATATGGTAGAGTCACTTAATGTAGAGTATTTTTTTGTGATTGTTTTATATTCTGCATTTGGTTGTTTGCATTGAGCACAATAAAAGTGTTAGAATGTATTGTCCTCATTAGATTTGGTAGGATCGTGTGTAAGCCCTTACACTATGCCTGTACTTTTTATGTCTATGCATGTTGTCTCTGGTTTAACTCTCTTCCTTTCTGTCTCAAGCCGTCCACGTGTAAGCATGTATTACATGTAGTTAAATTATAAGGTCAAGCACGAGCGTTTTGTCACTGCAATGAATCTGATATGAGCATTTGTAATGTGTACCTTGTTTGTTATTATGTTCTTTTGAATGTAGAGTCACATAGAGGAATGCCTTATCAAATGTAGAGACACATAGAAATATGGTAGAGTCACTTAATGTAGAGTTTTTTTGTGATTGTTTTATATTCTGCATTTGGTTGTTTGCATTGAGCACAATAAAAGTGTTAGAATGTATTGTCCTCGTTAGATTTGGTAGGATCGTGTGTAAGCCCTTACACTATGCCTGTACTTTTATGTCTATGCATGTTGTCTCTGGTTTAACTCTCTTCCTTTCTGTCTCAAGCCGTCCACGTGTAAGCATGTATTACATGTAGTTAAATTATCAATAAGAAATTGATTGATGTTAAGTACATGCCTACTGACAACTAAACCGTTATCTAAGGTCAAGCATGAGCGTTTTGTCACTGCAATGAATCTGATATAAGCATTTGTAATGTGTACCTTGTTTGTTATTATGTTCTTTTGAATGTAGACTTGTAGAGTCACATAGAGGAATGCCTTATCAAATAAAGAGACACATAGAAATATGGTAGAGTTACTTCATGTAGAGTCACATAGAGGTATGGCTTATCAAATGTAGAGTCACATAGAAATATGGTTGTCACTTTTTTTTTTCTTTAGCCTATTAGTGTGTCCCACTGCTGGGCAAAGGCTCCACTCTTTCCCGCCACTTGTCTCTGTCTAATGCACACTCCCGCCACTCCACACAGAATGTATCTAGGTTGTCCCGCCATCTCCGTTTGGGTCTTCCTCTACCCCGAGATCCGAGAAGAGTGACTTAATGTAGAGTTTTTTTGTGATTGTTTTATATTCTGCATTTAATTTTGGTTGTTTGCATTGAGCACAATAAGGGGAAGTGTTAGAATGTATTGTCCTCATTAGATTTGGTAGGATCGTGTGTAGAGCCCTTACACTATGCCTGTACTTTTTATGTCTATGCATGTTGTCTCTGGTTTAACTCTCTTCCTTTCTGTCTCAAGCCGTTCACCTGTAAGCACGTATTACATGTAGTTAAATTATTAATAAAATGTGAGTTCTCCAAAGTCCGTCAGTACTTTCATTTCATATCAACCACTCCGCCGCGCTCTGCCAGGCACAATTTCCAATAATCAAATGTATTTTTAGGCCATACTGTGGGAAAAACCTGGGTGGATACAACTATAAATCAGCCAAACAAGCGTTTCATCATTTCAGCCTATATACGTCCCACTGCTGGGCACAGGCCTCCTCTCATACGCGAGAGGGCTTGGGCTATAGTCCCCACGCTAGCCCAATGCGGATTGGGGACTTCACATACACCTTTGAATTTCTTCGCAGATGTATGCAGGTTTCCTCACGATGTTTTCCTTCACCGAAAAGCTAGTGGTAAATATCAAATGATATATCGTACATAAGTTCCGAAAAACTCATTGGTACGAGCCAGGATTTGAACCCGCGACCTCCGGATTGAAAGTCGGACGTCATATCCACTCGGCTACCACCGCTCCAAACAAGCGTTTAAAGAAGGGCTATCAACTGGAGCAAAAGACCCGGTTTCAAAAGGAAAAAGGCTCATTGTCATTCACATCGGAAATGAACAAGGATTTTTAGAAGATTGCGAATGGGTGTTCGAAGCGAAAAAGATCGGTGATTACCACGAAAATATGGACGCTCAACACTTTGAAAAATGGTTTTCTAAAGTACTGACCAAAATGCAAGCGGGTGACGTGGTTGTTTTAGACTACGCGAGCTACCAAGTTCCTTGTCGGATTTTAATCATATGTTTCAAGATTATGCTGCAGGGTCCTCGGGACCGAAATTTGACCCATATGAAGAAGCAAGCACACTTCCAGAAAGATGGCGTTTGTGGAAGAGGAATTTTCAATATTACATAGAGAGCCAGATCGGATTAAACGACAAACAGAAAGTAGCGAGGTTACTGCATCAAGCAGGGACAGAGGTCCAAGAAATATACAATACAATACGTACAACTGTTTGTGCGAATTTTTGAAAATAATCATGCAAGAGTGGAATATCACCTATAAAATTACAGCCGTTGCAAGTGACAATGCAGCCAATGTCACTGCGTCAATTAAGGCTGGTGGATGGCGGCAAGTTTCCTGCTTTGCTCACTCCCTAAACCTATGCGTGCAAACAGCTTTAGGTGCTACTGCGGACACGTTAACGAAAGTGCATCGTGGAGTATTTTACAAGAAGCACACAAGGTCTTACCAAATTAAAACAAATGCAGCGACAGTTGCGATGTCCAGATTTAAAATTGAAACAGGACGTTCCGACACGCTGGAACTACATGTATAACATGTTGGACAGGCTAAACATAGTTGCGACGTCTGTTCCCTGTGAACGAATGTTTTCTAAAGCGGGGAATATTCTGACAGAACGGAGAACAAGACTTGCACCCAAAAAGTTGCAAGAATTACTTTTTATAAGTTGCAAAGTTGCAATACAGTCAGGAGCCAAAATCTTATATAAGTAATTCACTTTCACAATTAGCTACCTTTCTGAAGTACTTAAATTATTTGTTTACAGGTGTAAAACTTGGCTTAGACTGGTTGGAAAAGAAGGTCTCATTCATGTCCCCTTAGAGAAGTCGCATGAGCTTCGTCATGTTTGTGACCACTTTGACCGGAGAGACTTTGGGAAGACAGGAAATAAGCTTAAAAAAAGAGCATTAAATCTTGCCGCACTTCCACTGTCAGACCATCAATTAAGAGGACCTTCCTGTGGGGAACTAGCGCGCGTCGCCTCTATGAGGAGCTGTCAAAGCGCCTCATAGAGGCTTCCGGTGACCAGAGGGCTGGCCACAATATTTTGTTCAGCGGATCAGCATTCAGCAACAGCAGCCTTCTGGGCACCCTACCGAGCGACTACGACTTAGGTATTTTTTTTTTATATTTATAAGTTTTTAGTGTTTTTATTATGTTTACAAAATGTTATTAAATAATTAAGAGGATTCCCTCAACATGTAGCAAGTAAATAAGGTAACTATTTATTAAGTAGCTTTAATTATTAATTATCCTTAGTTTAAAACTGTAGATAGGTCCAGCACAGCAACAGATACATTTTAATAAAAGCCCAACTAGCACAATCTTACCAGATTTAGTGTAATATTGAAAAGAAGAATTGCAATAACTTCTAGCTGACGAGAAATAATGGAAATGGAAGAAACGAGCTCGCTACTTCATTCATGGGGTATTTCACCTAAAGTAGTGAAAAATTTTCTTGGTAAGTTTTAATTGTTAATAATTAAAGTCAATATTAATGTTTTAAATTATAAATTTTAGAGTAAAAATGTTATGGATAACTGTAACCCTGTGATTATCTTGTCAGTGGCGTGGGCGCCCAAGTAACAATTTGTGGTACTATAGTGGTCAATAGAACGTTTCCTAAATACCACCTAAGGTCCTATAAAAGACCTAAGAAGGTTGTATAAAGCCGAAATGGCGTATCTTTAGTGCCATTCAGTGATATAGTAGACCTGTAGCAGTGTCAGCCGTGACGTTTTAGGTCTATAAAAGTGATGTAATGCATGACTCTTGTGCTAATTTGTTGTCAGAAACGCCATTATAGTGTTAATTTATACTATAGTAGCATTTGAGATTCCATTATAGTGCTTGTTTTATACTATAGTAGTATTTGAAATTCTATTATAGTGCTTTTTTATACTATTGTAGAATTCATAGTTCCTTTACTACTTGTTGTGTGTTTACTTCACAAAAACGGTACTAAGTAAAATGGTGATAAATAAAGACGTTATATTAATATGCGCCATTTAGATGTCGAATAATTCGGTCTTTAGTGCAAAAAGTATATGGGACGGAAGTTTTACCGTTAGAATAGTATTAGGTTAATGAGGAATTTTAAATGCCCCCTCGATTTATTTATGTTTTTAATAAAATAATTTAATAAAATATTATGATATTCACCATAGTTACTACTATACAGCCAAGAAGTAAATCCGACGCTTTTATAGGCTAACTATAGAACTTAGGAGGAAATATTCACCGCCATCATGATTAAAATTAGGGTTCCAAAAGAATTTTGCTGTGACCCAGTTGCACCTACAAACTCTTTAGAAAGATATAGGATTTTTTTTTAATTTAGATGTAGTCATTACTGTTGTTTCCTTTTTCAATGAGATTGGTAAAAAAAATGTGCTAATAATGGATGTCGATAAATATCTAAACCGTCACGATTTTATGCTTGTATTAAATCATTGATGATAAATCTCACCTACAATCACTAATATCACTGGGGTCTTTTTTATCAATTCATTAAAATATAAAAATATTTTGTACGGAACCACATTATGTGGCTTAGGCCTGAACTTATATAAGCAAGATATAAGTAGCCATTACAGATCAAATTGATCATTTACAAGTAGTCGTTTTCTACCTTTATGTATCTAACTCGGTTTATAAAAGACATAAAAACTCAGCTATAACGCTGTTGTCTTTTAAAAGAAAAAACAAAACCACTATACAACAGTTTTGTGATATAAAAGAGTCATTGTGACGTTTACAGCGATGAGATATAATAGGGATTTTAAAACTACTAAAGCGCTTTTTAACGCTATAAATATGTCCCAAAAACGCTACTATAGAGCAAAACAGTTCTATAATAGTGTTCATATGACTACTAAAGTATTATGTACTATAGCAGTGATCTCTAAAGCCACTATATCCTATAATCGTTGTATAGTTGGGTTTTTGTCACTGTTTAAACACAAAACTATAGCGGCTTGCAGGGAACCTTAATAGCGCAAACTACTAAAGTATTATGTACTATAGCAGTGATCTCTAAAGCCACTATATCCTAAAATCGTTGTATAGTTGGGTTTTTCTCACTGTTAAAACACAAAACTATAGCGGCTTGCAGGGAACCTTAATAGCGCAAACTACTAAAGTATTATGTACTATAGCAGTCATCTCTAAAGCCACTATATCCTAAAATCGTTGTATAGTTGGGTTTTTGTCACTATTAAAACACAAAACTATAGCGGCTTGGCAGGGAACCTTAATAGCGCAAATTAGTTGCATAAAAGTGATTCCAAATACTATTATACAGTAATATTGCTCTATAGTGATTATATTTGAACCTGTTATAGTACACGCCTGTAACGGCTCTATAAAATGATGATGTAAACCTTTACATCAATTGCTTATAGAATATATTAGCTGTATAAGCCTATAGAGCAAAAAGGTGTTGCCAAGCGCTTTTATACGACAGGTGGTCATCTCTGAAACCTTAATACGACGTCTATACAAGCTTTTAGCGATAAAAACTAAAATTATAGGACTAAAAAGTTACTTGGGCGGTGTGGTGTTTGATATGTTGGAATTATTGATTCTGAATCTGATATTTTCGTGGTAAAGCCTAAGCAAAGATAGATTAACTTAATTTTTCTGAAATCCTGTATGTCTTATCCTATTTTGTAAATATTGAGCAAGCTGTTGGAAATCAGGTTCTTTGGACGCTTCGCCACTGTCAAGTTTAATTCTTTGTTTATATCGTATTCAGTTTCCATCATATTATGGAACCTAGGGCTCGAATCTCGATTGAGTTACCAACAGTATGTTATACTAATTGAGTTAATGGAAAGGTACGTACCTTAAAAATGTAGACGTCTACGTTGGTATCATTGTTCTTCATAGATACTATTTTCCTAATTGTTCTGCTTTGTTTTGTGATGAAATACTTTAAAATGTGTTAAATATATTATGGACACCTAGATATGGGGACATTGCGAGACCGCAAGCAGCCGCTCAAGGTCGTTTACGAAGCGACCGTTTATGGGAGCAGCTGACGTCCCTGCTTAATTCCATTGGTGGAGGCGTTTTTAAACCCTCCTAAAATGGTAAGTAAGTATTTCTTTATTTGTATTGATTGTAGTGAGCCATTGCTGTAGGTGTATTTTTCAAGCGCACTATTAGAGTATTTTAAGGTTATTTACACTAACTTTGGCATTCTGAATTAATAAAGGGTTCCTTGCGTAAACGTAAAAATATACTAACATTTTATGAAGCGGAGGCAGAAATCGATATTATGAGCAATAACTCAGAAACAGACACGGAAAATCAACCACCTAATAAAATTAGAATACCCAATAAGACTTTTAACGATATGGCAAAAGTAAGTGAAATTAAAATAATTAATAAAATATTAAGTTTCTTATAATCTATATTAGCTATTTTTTTACAGTACACTGCGGCTGCGCAACCAACTAATATATGCTATATTAAGTTTTTTTCGTTTATACCTAATCAATAAAAAACTATTTATATATAAGTACCGGCCTCCGTAGCCTAGTTGGTAGTGACCCTGCCTATAAGCTCACCACTCTTATAAAGTGCGCAACTGCGTAGTATGAGACTTTTTTGCTGGTTGGGTCGCAATTTAGGATGTGGTCGATCACAATTGGAAGAAGTATTGTCAGCTATAAATTTGCCTAGTCTCACTGAAAATACGTACCACCACAATCAATCAATCAATAAGCAAACCCTCTGACAACTATAGAAAGCGATTTTCTCGTGCCGGCTCCCGAAACTTAACTGCCAGTGTGTATTAGGGGAGGAGTGATTTTGGGACTCCTTCAAGAGTAACAGATTCGAGGAACGTGCCTGATGTAGACAAGCTCTCATGCCTTAAAGATTCTGATTCTTGAGACGCTAAGAAAGCTATAGATGGTCTGTCAACTACTAATGTCAATTATGGGATTAGTCATTTCTATCTTAAAAGAGCTGTTTGGGTAGACTTCTCATCTCATCGATGCGCACTATGCGACTATAAATGATATGCTAAGTGTTAAAATCAACAATGAGTCCGGACCCGACAAAAGTAGCTACGGGCGATGAAGCTAAACCCGGCACGGCTGATGTAACAACAGCGCCAGCAACCGAAGTCATAGCCATTTCGGTGTCCAGCCGGATACCGGATTTCTGGGTGGACCAGCCCCGGATCTGGTACATCCGAACGGAGGCAGTATTAACACCTCAGCGTATAGGAGATGACGCTAAGTTCGACATGGTGGTCTCAAAACTACCAAAGGAAGTTATTTTGTGTCTGACGGACTTCCTCACTAACCCACCAGAGACGAATAAATATCAGGCCTTGAAAAACAAGTTACTAACCATCATTAGAGGACTCAAAGAACAGGCAGATTCAGAAGGTGCTGAGCGAAATGGATTTAGGGGACCAGAAACCCTCACACCTGTTAGTTACGTTGCGAAACCTAGCGAAGGGTAGTTTCCCAGACGACACCCTACGTATAATGTGGCAGAACCACCTACCCACAACAGTGCGGGCGGTATTAGTAGCTTCCAGAGAGTCAGGCCTAGACACATTAGCTAACATAGCTGACGAGGTAGCAGAGGCGACCAAGACCCACGTTGCAGCGGTAGAGACACCACATAGCACGGCGCGCAAGACTTCACCCAGTGGTTCCGGAGCAGGCGACACAGCTGTGATACTGGCAGAGATTGCCAAGTTAAGCGTTAGGATGATGGACCTTGAGCGGTCAAGGCCAAGGACCCGCAACTTCGGAAGGAGAGGCCGTGGAGGTAGTTCAGCATCCAGGTCAAGGAGCATTTCGCGCCATCACAGCAAGCCCAGAAAACCAGATTGGCTTTGTTACTTCCGCTACGGGACCCCCGCCACCAAGTGTCGTCAACCTTGCGCATGGACCGAGAGGCAGCCGGAAAACTAGCGGGGATAGTACAGAGCGCAACAAGGACGGAGATCTGTACTATCACACCAAGCCGTCGTTTATGTGTAACAGACTTGAACTGAACTATTTACACACGTAACTTAATTATTACGGGTAACTACGGCAGCAAGAAAGATTCAGATAATACAGATAAATCTAATTACACACCTCAACCTCAATCTAATAATTAGAACCTCAGTTCTGATCACCCTAATGTTAGAATATAAAAAACAAGGAGATTATCACCAAGACATGAACGCAGAGGTATTTGAAGAATGGTTATCGATGGTGCTGGGTAAGATTCCAGATGGCTCGGTAATTGTTCTGGATAACGCCCCATACCATTCAAGAAATATAGAAAAGATAAACACACAATCTCGAAAGAATTAAATCATCAATTAGTTAAAAGAGAGGAATTTATATACAAATTAAATGCAAAAAGAAAAACATTTGTTGGATATTGTAAGAGCTCATAAAAATAGGTACCTGCAATCCAATCATAGAAAAAAGTTTGTTCAAGCATCAAGTAAGGCCCTGAGACAATTTTCGATTGACCAAAAAGTATAAGTACATAAGAAAATATGTATAATAATAATATAGAGAAGTTTTCATTTCAATCAATCAACACTAACAGCTAAACTTTACGTGCTAATTGGCATTATATTAGTGTCTAACAATGAAGGATGAAGAATGGATGAAGGGAATGGTGGTGAAACAATATATTGTAACGTGTCTAATGGTCACATTATTTCTGTCCTTCGGTGAAGAGCCGTTTATTTAGATCCGCGCAAATCGCATTGAATTAAAAATATTCCTGTAAGAATAAACGAGTGATTGGTTGCGGAGTCCTCAAGCGACGCCTTTATGGCGGAATCCAGTTTTCTCATGAATGGCTAACATTTGGGGCGTGTTAGTCCTTCTTTACCAGCCCTTTTTTAAGGCTTCTTTATAACCTTCTTTTCCAACTTATTTTTTAAGGTTCTTTACCAACTTATTTTATAAGCTTCTTTTTGACCTTTCTTTTACAACCCTCTTTATAAGACTTCAAATGTAACTTCAATTTTAACTTCTTTCCCATTTTCAAACGTCGTTTTTTCCACTAGGTTCGTGATCGCATCGAACCCTCCGGTCGACTTTGGCCACTTCCTAATTTGTCTCTTTCCAAACTTGTCCACTTCCTAACCTGTCTCTTTCTTAACATGTCAACTTCCAAACTTGACTTTTTCCTAACTTGTCCACTTCCTAACTAGTCTCTTTCCTAACTTGTCCACTGTATAATCGTTCCTAACTTGTCCACTGCATAACTTGTCCACTTCCTAATTCGCCTATCAAATTTTATATTTTCCGAGTGCAATGACTGTCACTTACAGAAAGACAGACAGACGGTTATGACGATAAGGATATATATATAAGGTTCTACGAGTATTTTAACCATTTCGGCTCCTAAAAATCGTTTAACTTACATTGGGACTTGAAACTAAGTCCTGCATGGATGTCAGTGTGTTGTCAGAAACATATTTATGAATTAGAAATTATTTATTTCTTTAAAAGTTATAGTTTCAATATCAAAGCCATAAACATTTTTTTCCTTAATATGCGGATAATGTTAATATCATCTAATTAACAGCTATTCAAGCGATGGGTGACCAATACTGGTACAGCGTCGAGCACTAGGACGTTTACCTTATCGTCTTATCTTTATCTATTAGAAATATGAGTAAATGAGGTCTTATACATATTTTAATACGATTAAAGGCCACTTGTAATTTGAAGTGGGTATGAGGCATTCTATTTTCAAATGTGACAAAAGATGTCACTATCATTTTACAAGGCCTCTCGTGCACGTAAGAATAGAGATTTACTAAAATGAATCCCTTTAAACTAGGTAGAAACCAAAGGGGAAATTGCATTTTAATACTCAGAAACAAATATATACATACGTTAAGCAAGAAAAACCTGAACGGAACAACAAGATGGAGATGTACAGATCGCAACAACTGTTCTGCTACGGTAACTTTAGATAAAAACAAATCAAAAATTATAAGTGAAAAACAACATATATGTATAGCTGATATTACAAAACTTAAAGTACGACAGATGATAAACGAGTGCAAAGAAGAGGTTTGTAAAGATCTGATCCCCGTACAACAAATATATGAAAACTTTACAGAGTCACTTGACAGAGATGGCGTGTCCGCGGCACATATTCCGTCGTTTTCATCAGTCAAGAGTACTTTATACAGAGCTAGAAAAGCGTTTTTGGATGTCGATCGATTAATTTTCGACAAAGTAGAAGATGTGAAGATTCCAAAGTGTATCTCAGACAATATGCATAATTATATGTTCTTATATTGCAAAAAATTTAATTTATCAACAAAAACATACCTCATATTACGGCGATGGAACCTTTAAATCAGCTCCCAAACCATTTTTCCAGCTGTACATTATACATGTGGACTATTACTCTGACAAAAACAGCGTACATATAATTCCCGTCATATTTGCTTTGTTACCAAACAAGACTGAACGCACATATAAACGCATGTTCCAATTAATTAAAGACCATTTGGGCGTTGAAATGACACAGTATAAATGTGACTACGAAACGGCACCGATGAATGCTGTACAAAGAATTTTCCCTGATGCTGAGTTAAGTGGGTGCTACTACCATTTTAACAAGGCCATATGGAAGAAGGCAAAGTTTTATGGACTGACTGGTTCAAAAGAAGGTAGGACTATCGCTCGACTTTGTTCCCACTTCGCTCTACTTCCCGCTCATTCAATGAGAGAAGCTTGGCAAGCTATGATAAATATAGCTCCTAACTCTGACGAGTGGCAAAATTTTAAAGATAAATATTTCAATCCATTCTGGTTAAAAAAGGATCATCATATACTGAGCTGTGCCGAAAACAGATCCAGAACGACCAACTCTGCTGAAGGATATCATCGTCGCCTCAACGCAAAATTGTGTCATAATAAAAACATATATTTCATCTTCGACCTGTTACAAAAAGAGGCTCGTCATTATGATCACAAAATAATGAGGAGTGTATACCATACACTGCCTAAAAATAGGCAAAAGGAAGACGTGTATTTTGACGAGAGATATAAAAAACTGCTTGTAAAATTAAATAGCCAAAGAATTTCTACCATCAACTTTCTAAAAAAGATTGTTTATTTGAGACTGAAATGTTAATTGTTATTTTATACGACTAGAAGAAATGTTATTTTTAAGAAGTGATTCTGTCTTATGTTATTTTATGTATACGTTTAAGTAAAAACAGAAATAAAGTTTGTGTAAACCAAAGCGTTTGATTGTTTTAATTAAATCTAGTTTCTTGGGCCATACGTGCGGTCATTCATAATGTAAATTGTTCACATAAAAGTATCATAAATCAATTAAAGAAAAATAGAATATTGGGCATAAGTAAGAAGTTAAACAGTCCCCGTACCCTCAGGGCGGTGACAAATAAGCATACAGTCCTTCTGTTGGCAAGCAGTCACTGTACACTATAGGGAGCTGACTATCAAGGAAAAGGATGTTGTAATAGGAATGAACAAATTGGGAAGTTTGCGATTCTGGAAATGGACATGTTAGGAAATTACGAATAGGGAAGTGATAATTTAGGAAGTAGTCAACTTCGGAATCTATAAAGTGACAACTTAGGAAAAGGACGATGTTGGAGTGGACGAATTAGGAAGTGGACAAGTTTGGAAAGAGATTAATTTGGAAATGGCCAAAGTCGACCGGAGGGGCATCGAATGACCCCCCATGATGACCAATGGTCAAACATCCGGCAAATCGTATGACGGATAGGGATCCCGTCATACAATTTGCCCCCTAGAATCCGATGTTTGCCAATGGTTTTTAACAACAAGCGGTTCACCGGATCACCGGTTCACCTGTCAGCCTAACGGGTACGACGCTGGCCGCCTGATGATGGGGGGGCGTCATACAACTTCCTTCCTGGGGCTCTCAACATCCTGCTTGCGCGCAGTAAAGCTTTCGCCGCGCCATAACTTGCTGCCCCTGACAACAACTGGGTAACCATACGTCCACACATAGGTCGGTGAACTCTCTTTTATTAAAGTGTCTCAAAACTTGTAAGATAGCTTAATTAGTTTTAAATCACAAACCCCACCTTCTGTGGATCTATGGCTCCGGCCCACTTAAAAAACTGTAACCCATTCTGGATAATACAAGTAATGTTTAAAGGCAATAAGTTTGTTTCCCTTCTCTCCTAGCCCGCCCTTAGATTAAAATTGCATTTTGCTCTATTTCTTGCTATCTGGACTTTAAACTGATTTCTGTGCTTTCTGCCAGGCACCCGAGCTTTTACTTAAATCTTTAATTTTTTTTTTGTATTTTCTCTAGGGTACTTAACTACTTACCCTCTCAATTATTTAGTTTTTTTGTAAGTCTTTTTAGGCAGAAAGGACAGACGGTTAAGTTTTTATTGAAAACGTCACATCAAACTGAGCCTTAGTCAGATTTTCAAAGCGACTACCCATAAGGCACGTTACAATATGAGGTTCAAGAGCTGGTGATGGGATGGTGTATCGGCCTCATGTGAATCAAATCAGAGCGAGGAAAGATTGTTATCTTGGTGCAATAAGTGAAAAGTGAATTGCAATGTATATTTGTGCATCCTTTCGCTTCATTTAATTAATTATGGTTTGTTGTGGTGAACTGTGTTTCGTCATCATGCCACCGGAGGACGATCTAAAAAGGCTGCGTCTTGCCTGCGGTCTGCTTTAAGGTATTATGACTAGAATGGAACTATTTACCAGTGATAATGAGAAGTTAACATCCGCGTGTGATTGGATAACACAACAACAACAATATAACAATCAATGATTCCCTTATGTTCCATATTTAAATCACACACATTCCCCACCATATTCCGAACAAAAAATAAGAGTTGGAATGACCTAAATGCAACTACCTACTTATACAATTTTTATAAAGGACAGTACTAAAGTTAGAAAGACTAAACTTAGCGACAAAGATGACTTAAAAACCATGAAATCCTAATAAACTGTTTCCCAGACAGAGTAAGATTCATTGGAAAGCATATGTTCCAATTAAAATTTGGAAGACCAACTAACAAACCAATAAAAAAACACCAAACAATAATGACAAAATAAAGATTCACAAAATGTTTTTTACTAGCAGACAAATTAAGAACAAAATATAACCTACAAATTGCCAACGTTATTTAGAGAGCTTAAAGAATTATCAATTCTATTAAAATATTTGATCACATCACACTACACGGGATCTTGAACGGAGCCCCTGTTCGAAGTCAGAAATACGAAGGATAATGCAAACCGATGCCGAAAATTAGGTAACATAACATGGTAACAACGATTTGCTTTAACCTCGGTGCGGTACGTACTACGTAACGAGTTATAGGTAAGTACTATGAATGTTTAGTGAACTACCATGTAACATTTCTTATGTGTGCTAATAGCGCTCATTAGAAACCATAATATAAATTAAACAATTCAAACAAAATTAAACGACGCCAAATGCCAATGCAAGGAAATGAAAATAATAATAATGCAATAAAGTGACATTGACAAAAGTCAGCCTTTGCAATATAACGGTCAGCCCAACAATGCCCGACGCGATAATCAGCATTGACTATGAATAGACTACCGCTCCGGACAGCGACATTGCAAGCGATTTATTTCTCGCGCGAGCCACGAGACGAGCCGCGAGCCGCGCCACGAGACGCGAGTGTAATAGTAGTAACACACTATCGCACCGCACCAAGGTCATTGTGCGACGCACCGATAAGTAAGAGCGAGAAAGAGATATCGCTTTCTCGCTCTTACTTATGGGTGCGTCGCACAATGACCTTGGTGCGGTGCGATAGTGTGTTACGGCCTTAAGCGGTGGGCTCGTTGTTCGTCTCGCGGCTCGTAAGCTCGTCGAGTTAATATAATTTAAACACTAAGGCCCCGTTCGCACGGCAGCTTTTTCAACGCGCGTTAAAAAAGCGTTTGAATGACACAAATGGATAACCATGTATGTATTCACACGACAGCGGTGGCGCTTTTTATCAAACGTTGTTGGATTTTCGACTTTAAGCCTTGGTCGTTAAATCGAATTTAGAGTGCAGACAGATTGAAGCGCTTTTTTAACGCGCGTTGAAAAAGCTCCCGTGAGAATGGGGGCTAAGGCCAAGCGCGCACGGCCAAGCGCGCACCACGACTTTTTGTCGCGCGATAATTTAGTCGCAGAAATGTAACGTATGTGTTTATATGGCAGTGCGCGCATATGCGACAAAAAAATCGCAGCGATTTGAAAATTGTGATTTGTCACATTTTTGCGCGACTGCTCGCGACGCGATTGTCGCAAAGTGAATTGCAGCATACGGAGTTGTATGGCCCTGCGCGCACTGCGATAATAAAATCGCACCCCGGACCTCAGTCGGCACTTCGCTCTCCAAGCCTCAACATGTCGGAACCTGCTTCTCCGAGATGAGACGCTAGATGTTGACCATTTAATTATGGAAATAGAAGGAGATCACTTTTGTGGTATAAATACTCAAAGTTATACGGCGATCGCATATTAAAGACACGTTTCATGACAAACGACTGGTACGAAATCCATGTTGAGAATTAACAAATCGTCGACTTTTTCATCGCAGTGCGCGCATTGAATTTTCTGCGATATATTACAGCGCGATTCTAAAATCGTGTCGCAAAAATTAAAATCGTGGTGCGCGCTTGGCCTTAGAGGATTTTTCCGAAATTTATAAAGAAAATCGCTGTTTGTGGGACCAAAAATCACCCAATCTCTCCAGCAAACAATGGATGAGAAAGGGCATTGCAACAATTATTAACAATACTTAAGAAACATGACGCTCTCTGGCGAATTTTTAGCAGTTGCTTCTCCCACACTTTTTTATTTTTATCCAATAACAAGAAAATACGTAGCAGAAGAGCTATTTTCTTTTTTTTTAACTGCACGTAACATTTTCAAGAGTAGGTAGACTGACACTAGTGAGAAACAAAGCAGTACTGATGATGGATGGCAAAGCAGTACCGTGTGTGAGCTATATCTTGCTCCGCAGTCCTGCAAGGCGAACTGCAATGTAGGAGGTGTGAAGTGTGTGAGCTATATCCTACACCGCAGTCCTGAGAGCCGGACTGCAATGTAGGAGTGTGAATGGGGGGCATAATATACTTACAGCCCGCTCCACACTCGTGCGCGACTATATTCTCTTTGGAGTGTGGAGCGAGCTCTCTTTGCCTTGTTGATTCGATTGTAACAAGCGGCTTAGATTCTCGCGCAAGCCACGAGCCGAGCCTCGAATCTAAACCGGCCTTAATAGTGGTAACAGACTAACGCACCGGACCTGTCTTGTTCAATTGTTTAGATATATTCTGTCAAGCCATTTCCGTCAATAGAAAAAAGGCAGCGGCAAATTTAAAAAAATGTATGCGCCAACGGTTCTTGTCTCATAAAAAAAAATCTACTGACAAAGTTTTTGAGTCTGGTTAGCCAAATATTGTTGACTGATATTACCATGAATCTAGGATATACCTGGATCTGGCATGAGTGGTGGGGGTAACTGACAGAACGGAATAGTCTTATGTATCTTTCAGTAGGAGTAGCAGAGAAAGCGGTATTATTGCTTGTCAAGGACAAGTCACAGTCTCACTTTTTGTTTGTTCCCCACCTTTTTATTAGTATGGAGAATGGTGGGCAACAAATGAATTCGACCAATCACAGTGTCGCATTTGCGTATGTTTTGTCCCTCACGGAGGCACGCGTATACCACTTCTATCGATCCTACCTTCTATGGATATTACTTTGTTGTGTCACGAATTGTCTATGATTTAATAAAAATCTAAAAATCTGTTGTCAATTTATGTCATTCACTCAAATTGTTCACGGTTTTGGGGTTTATTTTAAATAATATTAATAATGACTGTACCGACTGAGGTCCGCAAACTATTATTAATTAAGCTCGTAAATAATTACGACAATATGCGAAGTCGATGTGAGGCGTTGTACATATAACGAAAAACTGCACTGTTTACATTGTTTACAAGTCGTAAACAATTTAGTAAGTTGGTGCTCTATTACTATTTTGATACTTAAAGTACTAGTTCTAAAGCCCCCTTCAGACTATGCGCGTGAATCAAAAGCCTCCTCCACACTCGTGCGCGAATCACGGCGCGAAGCCGCGAACGCGAGTGTGTAGTCGATTTTCGCATAGACTGGAGGGGGCTAAACGTGAATCGCGGGCGAAGCTGCGAACGCGAGGAGTCGATTTCGCTGTCTGCGAAAATCGACGCCACACTCACGTTCGCGGCTTCGCACCGCGATTCGCGCGGATATATGAGTGTGGAGGGGGCTTAACATTTGCCTATAACTTTGATTAAGTACGTGAATTTATTCATTTCTAAATCTCATAATGAGGACAAGTGTGTAAAGAAACGGATAAACTAGAAGTTCTGGAAAATATCAATAAAATTAAAACATTGAGCCCCCTCCAGACTATGCGCGTGAATCGCAGGCGAACTTCGAGCAACACCGGCTTCCGACACATCGGAAGGGAGGGGCCCAAGCGATATCTCACCGTACAAATCTTTCTGCCATTTTTCGCGGGGGGAAAGGTGCACACAGTCGCACTTCTCACACACTTACATACAAAATCCAATATGTAATGACGACACAAATACATAGAAAATGACACACGTCAAAGGCAAATCTTGCAAACCTCGATCTCTTTTTGTGTACGGACGAGTGACAAGTGTCACAACACGCACACTAACACATTTTCGTTGAAGTATGTTATTGTATTCTGAGAGATAAGAAGTCGGATTTGTCGCTCGACCGATTCGCAATTTGTACTGAGCGAGCAAAATCGATAAATCCAACAATTACATGAGACTAAAATATAATAATTGTGTTTGAATGTAATTAAACGTATGATATGTAAAAAAAATATTACATGTGAAATGTAACACTTTCTTTTTGTAAATTTGATGCCCCCGACCTCTTTTTATAACAAAAAACCGAGCAAACAGGCATTTTTGTGCAGCAGTGTTCACGCGCGCGTCTGGACTCGGTCTAGTGAAAAATCCAAGTGCAACTAGTTTTATTACCCGCGCTAGATTAGATTGACGCGCTAATCTTGTACCTCGGCAGAGGGGAAATAGTGCGAATGCCGCCTCCCTTCCGTGTTGCTCGAAGCAGGCGAAGCTGCGAACGCGAGTGTGGAGTCGATTTCGCTGTCTACGAAAATCGACTCCACACTCGCGTTCGCGGCTTCGCCCGCGATTCACGCGCATAGTCTGGAGGGGGCTTTGGAACGTAAATATATGTGTTTTTCCTTGACTGTACTTTACATAGTGGTAGAAATGATGTGTAATTATTGTAGTGAGCGAACTTTGAGTGCACTTCAACGTATATTTAACTTATTTCCTTACCTTACGTGTGCACAGAAAATCAAAAATATTTTCTAGTATCAAAACTATAGTTCCTACTACACCAAGTGTGACCAGCCCAATATTTTTTTAATTTCCCGCAAAACTTAGTGTAATATTTCAGTAGCCAGACTCTAGTTCTTTGTACGTCCATTAAGAACGTAACTTGAACGTAGATATGTGAAGGCGAGAATGGCAAAAACTGAGGGCCTACCGCCTATCGCGAACACCGACGTTCGCAAATTGCGGGCATTTTTCTCTTTTAGGTTAAGCGCGCACCACGACTTTTTGTCGCGCGATAATTTAGTCGCAGAAATGTAACGTATGTGTTTATATGGCAGTGCGCGCATATGCGACAAAAAAATCGCAGCGATTTTAAAATTGTGATTTGTCACATTTTTCCGCGACTACTCGCGACGCGATTGTCGCAAAGTGAATTGCAGCATACGGAGTTGCATGGCCCCGCGCGCACTGGGATAATAAAATCGCACCCGGACCTCAGTCGGCATTTCGCTCTTCGAGCGTCAACATGTCGGAATGAGAAAATGAGACGCTAGATGTTGACCATTTAATTATGGAAATAGACGGGGATCACCTTTGTGTTATAAATGCTCAAAGTCATACAGCGATCGCATATTAAAGACACGTTTCATGACAAACGACTGGTACGAAATCCATGTAGAGAATGAACGACTCGTCGACTTTTTCATCGCAGTGCGCGCAGTGAATTTTTTGCGATATATTACAGCGCGATTTTAAAATCGTGTCGCACAAATTAAAATTGTGGTGCGCGCTTGGCCTTACTCTAATTAAGCAGTAATGTAATTAGAGTAACAAAGTGAGACGCCTTGGCTGTCATTTTCTGTACAAAACAGTCCGTCGAAATTTGCGGGGGAGAGGACGTCACATGTAGTGCTATTTATTCTACATGATTTTGAGTGTGGAGGGGGCTTTACCGGAGCAACGTTGCGGTCTGGTACGCCCGTCTGATAATTAGCACTATTAATTAAAGCTTAAACTGGCAACACCTGCTCTGATGTCATTGTCATCGCTGCAGCGCTAGCACTGCGCCACAAGCAACTTCTCCGAAAATAAACGCTGGCCTCTGCATATTTCGTTTTTCTGGATTTAGTTTATTGAGGCTTTTTGGTTGGTAAATGATGAGGTCAGGCCCCTATTTCACCACGGTGACAGGTGCGACAATTGTCGACATCACTGTTACTGACGTCACAGGCCTCCATAGACTACGGTAACCGCTTATCATCGGTCGGGCGGTGTGCTTGTTTGCCACCAACATATTAATTTAAAACAACTCCATTATATCGCCAATAAATAAGTACTTATTTTGCGAAGCTAATGACAATTGTCACAAGAAACACGACAATTGTCACGAAATTCTGACACAGAACTCATTTGCTGTCAAGAATTACCGAAAGTTCTATTACACTGTTACAACTGTCATCATCATCATCATAAACTTCTCAAGAGAAATACCTGTTTTTATGCCGATATAATAAAGTTTTTTTAAATAATACAATGATGGTGGCAAATAGGAATACGGTCCGCCCGATGGTAAGCGGTAGCCGTAGCCCATGGATGCCTGTGTCGTCAGCAACAGTGACATTTGTCGAATTGTCGCATCGCACCTGTCGCCGTGGTGAAAGAGGGCACTCATTGGTGTCCCGCAGCAAAAGTAGTAATTGGAATTTTAGTGTTTTTTTTTGTACACACTATGCAAATCGCGTAGCCGCGTCTCGGCAAAGCGGGCTCCCGTGAAATCCGACTCCGAAAACATCCGCACACACTGCGCCCGGTCGGCAGATAGCAGGTTGACTGAGTAGGTACATCTCCAGGGTGGCCACCACCAAGCGAGCAATATTCGCGCTAGTGTTTAATATTGCCAAGATCATCGCTCTCGTGTCAAATGGTTATTTTATAAACTGCGATACAATTTGTAAGTATTATAGCTAATTTCATGGTATAATAATATACTCCGCCTGGTACTCTATTCCGAGATTCGCGTATGACCTAACTGACACGGGCCTACGTCATCATGCTGTTTACAGGTTCTCAAACTTTAAAATGTGGGAGAATTTTAACCAACGGTGAAAATTATTTTAACGGCATTAATTTTAAGTTCTTCATGTAGAAACATAGTAAAATAAAACAAATCTAATGTATTAAATTAAACTTTATTTATCTATACAAGACAAACGTTTGAAAAACGAATTCACAGTTACACATTAATTACCAAGCTTACGACGTGAAAAGTTTGGAAAACACTGCGACTGCTGACACTGAGCGAGAAGGAAATAACAATTAACACGCGTTCGACAAGGATGACGGTCAGGGCATGAAGTTATCTAGATCCGAATTGTCAAATATGACAGCGCTATCCTGTGTTGCCAGTAATGTAAACAGAATTACCCGAACGTCTGAAATTTCTTTCGTGAATCGGAAGATATTGCTAACGAATAATTAAAAATGACGTGTTATTGTAAAATTTAAGATAAAATACATATAAATGAAAATTATAAAGAAATATTTTAACTTATTAACCATAGGTATAATGTACCCATGTAACATGTTATGTTGAAATAAAGTGGCAATGTTATTGTGACGTAGGCCCGTGTCACTCTGGGAATAGAAGACCATGTTTTATTAGACCATGGCTAATTTCATTTTCCTTATCGGTCATCGAGCAGGGCACAGCAAATCTACTTTAGGAATGTATCACGTTTCAGGCAAGGAAACTGATAACGCTGTGGGTATTGCCAATAGCACGCTTCTTATCTCATGACATAGTTTTCAAGGTTTTTTCCATGTAGCGAATACGTGCTCACAGCATTGGAGTCCGAATCTTTAAGTCAGATATAATTAACGCCACGGCCAATATCACGCTATACTGACAAAAGGTGGCCCATAGAAACAACAAAATGGGGAGGACCACCAGGGGGGCAGCGGTCTGGCCGGCCGCAGCAACGTTGGGCTGATGACCTAACCCAGGCTGTGGGAAAGTAATGGATGTCAATAGCTTTAGACAGAAGCAAATGGATTGAGTGGGAGGAGGCCTTCACTCAAAGAGGGGTTCATGTAAAAAATACGCAAGTAAGTATAACGGGTTAGCACTGATTGACAAGCACGTTACCTTTTCGCGGATTGGCAAAGTAATATTTTGGTTTTAATTAATATGGATTTCCGCAAAGTAACGCCTGATTCTATTCACTGCAAGCAGTGTGTTAAATGAAAAAAAAAAACTTGTTCACACGGATTTATTCATAAAATTTCTTACTTCTAGCATTGAAACATAAAAAATCTTAACTATAATATTAGGTGGGCCTCGTCCGAGAACAACAGCTTAGGTATCCCATCATGCATTCTAAGCTTAAATCACGCCCGGTTTGTCCCATCTTCGAAAGCCAAAGGCAAGTTACCCTTCAATCCCCAGAATCATTGGTCACAGAGTGGAAGTTTGATACGGCCCTTCGAAGATCTCAGTTGGATAATTTCTTTGTACGGGGCGACGAAAACAGACATACCCTAGACGACCTAATATTACTACAAGGACTTCATAATGCAGGGATTAACGTAAAAGACCTTTCAATAGATAACGCGTGTTCGTGTGTCGTTATTCTAGGATCTTAATGTCAATACTCCAGTCTAAAACTTCGGCTAGAAAAATATCGTCTCATGACATTGGCCTTCTCACTCGAATTTGGGAGTCAGTCAAATTGAATGTAGAATGTCAAATCGGCTACATGGTAAACGCTAACTTGACCCAAGGAGCAGAGTTATTGACACAGAACTTGTCTCAATATTTCGAGTCAAAACGTCCTGACAATACATTATCACTGCTAATGATAGCCTGTGTCAAATTCTCAACTCTCATTGAGAAACTAGGGTTATTGCAAGGCGTACGTCGCAAGAATAAGAATCAAGAGCAGTATCTTTCGGATTGCTGTAAGGTCACAAAGTGGGTGGACGACGGGTTAGGTCTAACTATTATATGGTCCGATCGTCTCTGTATAATCAAGAATGAGATGGGGAATGTACATCTATTGCCACGGGCATATCTGCTTTTAATACACAATAAGATATGTGACTTAATATCTGTATTGGTCTGTAGCAAGAGTATGGAAGGAGTTTCAGTATCCGGGAATTTTTACGACTCAGTCCTCAAGTTTGTAAAGGAGCTCTGTAGACTTAACATAGAGTATCAAAATGAATTTTACACCATAGTCAAGTCACTAGAATCGTTAGTCGTCGCCGAATCACTTAGGACAGTCGACACATGGGACAACCGAGTTCTTCGATTCCCTAGTTGATGGACTTTATTCAGAGTCCAAGTTCATATATGAAGGGTCGACAATACAGACGCTTTTGAAATGTCATGATATCCCGACACAGCATGAGTTAGCCTGCTTAAGTAAGATTGTAGGTCATCCATTTGTGAGTATGAAGGGCGGTGCAAAGACTCTCCATAAGAAAGTGACAGAACCGTATGATCTGGATCGTATCACTCTTGCGAAATGTGAGTGTCACATAAAGATTAATTACATCAGGAATCATATAGTAAGAGACAAGAAATGGCCACCGTGTTTCCTAAACACAGGATTGGTTCATCCAGCCATCAAGGAAGCCTGGGCGAAGGGTATAGACCCTTATCATATGACCTTGAAGGAAAAATATGGATCCCCTGATGTACTAGACTTCCAGGCCGTTGAACTGGCCCCCAACATCAAGTACTCGAAGTTAGAAAATACCATCCCTTATCTTAAGGACAAGACTATATCACTCCTAAGATCCAGAGTGATATCGAACTACATCGCCAAAGCTGTGACGAACTGGGAGGATGTCGAGGAGTATCAATCAAGCTGGAAAGACACACGGTTACTCTTATACTATCTCATGAACCTACTACTAAATCCTGGCGTAATAACAATAGTTGTAGCGAAGCGTTTTTTCTTAAAAACGAAATCGATACGGTGAAAAATTAAAGCGCCTGCAAAATTGTAATAGCAATGTAAAGTGTAAAATGAGTAAAACTCGGAAACCACAAATAAAATGGCTCAATTTATAATTGAATATGAAAGTACTAAAAAGGTACTAAAATTTGGCTTTTATAGAATTTATCAATAATCGCGGGATCACTGCGTAATAAAATACACCCGCCATTCTGACTGTCAGAATGGCGGGTGTAATGTTTTTTGGTAATAACTTTTAATACCGTGAGGTACTAATTTTTTTAAAGGAGGTACCAAATAGTACAAATTAGGTACTAAAATATGGTATGCTTTTTGTTTATTTTTATTTAGGTACACCCGCGATCCTGACTCTCACATAAATTCACCCCTTAGGAGCCGAGATTTAGCGAGGCCTCTTAGGAAAAAGAAAAAAAATCCACAAGTTTCAGGGAACAACAAATATTGAAAAAAATTATATAATTTAAAAGAAAATAACTTTTTTTAACGTAAAAAAAATAAATACAAAATCTTTTCAAACAATATTAGTGTGAAATTATTTTAAACCATTTTTTTCTCTTTTGCGTTTTATTCTTGCAAATAATGCGACTTTGAAGAATGTCTGAAAATAAGTATTTTTGGTTAAAGACAAATATATTTCTTACTAAACGATGAAAACCGCATCAAAATCGTTTCGGCAGTTTTTGAGATACAAGTTTCAGAAATTGGCTTACTTTTATTTATATGGGATTTTTCGTCTTATATAGTCCAAAAGGCGTGTAAGTCATAGTAAATTATATGTAAATTAGAAGGTACATACTTAATTTATCTACATTAAGGATATGTATATTATATATTTATATGTGGAAAACTGCCATAGTCGCCATCTTACATAAAAAAGGAGATATATCGAAGCCGAGTAATTTTCGCCCCATAAGCCTCCTTTCCCATACGTACAAACTCTTTGCAAAAGTTTTATGCAACCGCCTAACTTGTATCCTCGATGAATGCCAACCTCCCGAGCAGGCTGGTTTCCGGAGCGAAATTTCTACAATCGACACGTCACGAGTACAACCGGACGGATTACGAAAAATCCTACGACAGTGTCGAGCATTGGGCGGTGTTTGACTCTCTCCATCGCTGTTCAATCGACAATCGCTACGTGGATCTGCTCTAGGAGCTATATACCTCGGCAAAGATCTATCGAAAGGGGATACCATTTCACCCAAGTTTTTACGGCAGTGCTAGACGACGTCATAAAAACGCTTGCATGGGACAGAACTGGTATATATCAATATCCATACTGTCTTCTTGTCGCACCTGCCGCCTCTTTTGTTTGCCGAGTCCCTGGAAGATCTTCAAGGCATGGTTGAAAGCCATGCTTCTTTGAATAGATCTTAAGCTGAATACGTCCAAGACTAAAGTTATGACGAACATCTCTAGTAAATTGATTCCAACCGATACGGTTGGGAACGAAATTCAGGAGGCTTGTGGTCGAGCAATACGTGCATCTTGGGTATATTCTATCATTTGACAAACACATCAGCAGAAGAATATCTCCAGGAGAATCCAGCTGGGTTGGGCGGCATTCAATAAACTAGCGGACATCCTCAAACCCGATAACATTGCACAATGCCTGAAAACTCGCCTCTATCCAATGTGTCCTACCTATCATGACCTACGGTGCTGAGACATGAACGCTCACTAAAGAGGCTGTGTATAAAATCCGAGTGGCACAGAGAGCCATAGAGCGCGCCATGCTCGGCATCAAACTTCAAGACCGAGTGAGGAAAGTCGAGATCCGACGCCGCACCAAGATGCAAGACGTCGGATGCGTCATCGCCAAACTTACTCGTAAATGGAGCTGGGCGGGACATGTTGCCAGGCAGAGTGATGGCAGGTGGGCCAAAATGTTAACGGAATGGTGGCCGCTTTCAGACGAAAGAAGTGCCTGGCGTCCGTTGGCTCGTTGGGTGGACGACATTCCGAAGATTGCGGGTCACTTCTGGATGAGTTTGGCTCAGGACCGGGATAAGTGGCGTACTTGAAGAGAGGCCTATGCTCAGCAGTGGGCGATTAAAGGCTGATATGATGGTATTATATATTTACAAGAAAAAGATTATTCATCTTCAGCTTCATTCATACTGGCTAAACTGGTTAAACTAGAGGATGAAATAAAAACGAGAATAAAATGTAGATCTTTTTTACAGATAAATATACTTTATATTGAAAATGTTATTATTTTTAGCAAATTATATAAGTTATTATACGTACTTTAACGTACCTACTAACTTTACAACTTTGATTTGGCCAATATTCGGTAGGGATACTAGCCCTACTTTTAAACACAATGCCTCATAATTTGTTTAATGAATTTGAAGATATATGTATAAATGTTTATATAATACATAGATAAAGGTGAGGGAACATTAAATATCAGTAAAGTCAAAGCAATCGACGAAATCGAGGTGATGCAGCAAATAAAGAAACTGAAATTAGAAAAAAGCCCAGGCCCAGACAAAATAAGCAATGAGGCATTAAAATACGCCGCTACATTTCTTGCCCACCCACTTGCACACCTCTTTAACCTAATACTTGACACAGCAGTAACACCAAAACAGTGGTCGGAATCCAATATTATTCTTTTATATAAAAAAGGCGACCCCAATGACATTGCAAACTACCGTCCTATTAGTTTACTACCAAGCCTCTACAAACTTTTTTCATCGATTTTAGAAAAAAGAATAAGCAAAACTTTAGAAAAATGTCAACCCGTTGAACAGGCAGGCTTTAGAAGCGGTTTCTCAACGATAGATCATGTGCACACAGTAGAGCTCCTAATTGAAAAATACCAGGAATTCCGGAGGCCGCTATACATTGCCTTCATAGATTATCAAAAAGCCTTTGATACCCTATCTCACTCGTCAATATGGGACGCATTAAAGGAACAACAAGTAGAGCTCCAGTACATTGATATCTTAAAACATATCTACAAACATACCACGAGTAGAGTCCAACTGGAAACAATCGGCCCACCAATACAAATTGAACGTGGCGTAAGGCAAGGCGATCCCATATCACCCAAGATATTCATTGCAGTGCTAGAGTCGATAATTAGCAAGCTGAATTGGTCTGGCCGTGGATTGCCTATAAACGGTAGCTACCTACATCACCTAAGATTCGCAGACGACATCGTCTTGCTTTCAAAAGACCTAAAAATACATGATACTAAC
Organism: Cydia splendana; assembly: GCF_910591565.1. NCBI lineage: Eukaryota > Metazoa > Arthropoda > Insecta > Lepidoptera > Tortricidae > Cydia > Cydia splendana. Next base: position 40,523 of record NW_026946866.1, on the reverse strand, counting down.
CCTGCAGGCTGCCAGTAGAGTGACAGGGCTAGAAATAAATTTCAGCAAATCAAAAATAATGACTAATAGTACACATACACAACAACCAATGCATATTGAAGATACCGAAATGGAGTACGTTAATAACTATATATACCTTGGAAAGCAAATCTCATTTGACATGAAAAATAGCGAACATGAAGTTGACAGGAGAATCAAGATCACTTGGAACAAATTCTGGAGCCAAAAAGAAATACTAAAGAGCACAATTCCTATTAAATTTAAAAAGAAAATCATGGACTCATGTTTACTACCATCGCTCACGTACGCCGCGCAAACCTGGAAATTTACAAAAAATATTAAAAACAAAATAATTACTTGCCAAAGAAGTATGGAAAGGAGTATGACAAATATTAGAAAAATCCAGAAAATCGAGCATTATTAGATCCAAAACTAACGTGATAGACGCGCTCAAATACGCAAAAAAACAAAAATGGAGATGGGCAGGACATGTCGCCAGGATGAAGTCCAATAGATGGGCAAAACAAGTAACGACATGGCCAGGACCACCAGGAAAGCGTAACAGCGGCAAACCATACACGCGATGGTTAGACGAGATAGTTAAAGTCGCAGGGACAAACTGGATACAAAAAGCACAGGATAGATCCAACTGGCTTACTCTGGAGGAGGCCTTTACCTGAGACCCCTTGCTTAATTCACGTAGTAAAAAAAAAAAAAAAACAACATGTACCTAACATAAGTGACCAAATATTTACTTAAATTTGACTATTAGAAAAATTAAACAAATTGTATTGCAGATTTTATTTATGTTTGTAATATGCAAGACATAAAAGGCTTTTTTTTTTTTTTTTTTATTTATAGATAAAGGTGTATTTTATATTAATAAGAAAAGCACAACATAGTTAGAACTTAATACAGTACTTAAAAGTAGTCACTAATTATAAATCGTCATGTCAATAAAACTAGGCCAATTTCTGGAACATGAATCTAATAAACTACTTAACCGATTTTGATGCGGTTTTCAGTTTCTGATAAAAAATATGTTTGACTTTATTATTAAATATTTATTTCTAGACAATTTTCAATGTGGAAGACACTATTTGATAAATAAAACGTCAAGGGTTTTTTTTTATAATTTTACACCAACACTATATTTCTTTAATATAATTTTGTGTATTTTTTTTTACATCAAGCAAAGTTATTTTCTTTCGATTGACAACAAATTTATCTTAGTCGGATGATCCGTGAAACTTGTAGATTTTTTTTCCTGTTTTTAAGATACCTCGCTTTTTCTCGGCTCCTAAGGGACGAAATTACGGGTGCTTTGAAAAAAATCGTTTTATTTGGTCTCCACTATCATCGTGCAAAGTGGCTTGCTTCCACCTCAAAATGCAGCGTTCCAGCAAAAAAGGTCCATAATTAGTAAGACTATTAGATTAGTCGAGTAGGTCTTTCAGATTGAATCGGAAATTCTCGAGAATTTCAGAACTAGAGGACAAAAAGTACCGGCATTCGGCCTCGTTAATTGGTCAGAGCTTTATATTGTGAGCGATGCCATTCAAGTAATGAAGTACTTTATGCTGATTGTAACTCTCGACGACATTTTTCAATAGTTTGTCATTATTTTTATTATATTTACTCTTCTTTATATTTATTCCACGCCCGACACTGGCTTGCGTGATACGAAACTCTGAAACACCTTGCACGAGTATGATCTGATCGAGTATGGTGCAAATAGTGGAATTATTCTTTGGTGCTCTTGGCAAGAGCCTTGGGTGCCATCCTCCATTAAAATTATTGGTCCATGTCTCGTCATTGAGCACAAAGCCATAATGATTCCACATTGGTATATCAAACATTGGTGGTATTTGTCCTCTCTGTTTCCTTTTTGCTATACCGATCCAAGTTTTTTCAACGTACTCCAGCAAGTCCGAAAATAGAGTCTTATTTTCGACGTAATATTTTGATTTTTTAAGTCTTTCGAAAGCGGCAAGTACATCATGCGGTGGTACAAATACAAGGGCATATTTTCTTTATGTTATGTTATGAGCTAATTCAGAATCGTCGAATTCGAATTCGTCAGTCTATGCGGCCAAAGTTAAAACGGCCGTTTTTGTTTTGAGTTTATAGATCGACGAATCCAGCAACATAAAAACTAGTTTGATGTATTCAAAAGGTACATAAATACATACAGTACGTAGCGGCCCCCTTTTTGGCGCTAGTGTGCACGTTGATGAGCTCTTAACACATTTCCTCATGTCAGCTACTTTATCCTCTTGGCAGCCATGACAGTACCAGCTTTCTTGGATTTCATTATTTCTGCCTTTGGATTTGGAGGTATTTTTCTTCGTTGCCATGGAAGATTTTACTTTACTATTTCTATTTTTGTTTTCTTTCTCCTTTTTGTCAAACAGATCTTTTGTTACTGGAGTACCTTTATAATTAATGGCTTTTTTCCAAGTTGTTGGTGTTTTATTTAAGGCTTTGAGCGGCGTAGGAGTTAATAATAATTATATTACTTCTTAAATGCCTATTTAAGAAGTAATATAATTATTATAGAATAACGAAGGGAGACGCCTTGACTGTCATTTTCTGTACAAAACAGTCTGCCGATGTTTGCGGAGGAGGGGACGTCAAATGTATTGTTATTTCTACATGATTTGCATGTAACGTACAAATAGTCATGTTAGTCCATACAAAAGTTTGCACAATTGTGCAAGGTTTTCGGCAGAGGGGTAAACTCTTAAAGGCGACTTCGGTTATTAAATGCTCGAAATTGGCGAGACTCGATTTTCGCGGTTAAGCCCGCTCTACACTCGTGTCGAGTGGATTTCGCAGATCTGCGGTGCTTCGCGCACGAGTGTGGGGCGGGCTTTATAGCCAGAAGCCCCCTGGAGGGGCCTCGACCAGACCAGAGCAACGTTGCGGTCTGGTACGCCCGTCTGTTAAAGCCGTAACACACTATCGCACCGCACCAAGGTCATTGTGCGACGCACCGATAAGTAAGAGCGAGAAAGAGATATCGCTTTCTCGTTCTTACTTATGGGTGCGTCGCACAATGACCTTGGTGCGGTGCGATAGTGTGTTATCACTATTAATTAGCTCTATTAATTAACCCATTACCTACGGGCCCTTGAATCACTCCGTCACCGCCCAATACGGGCATGTTTTGGCGAGAGTCAGCGGTGAGGCATAATTTCACTTGTACCTTTTGAAGTATTACAGCTACACACTTGAAACTTCACACACATAATAAGTATAATGTGTTTAATCAATAAATAATCACTTGGAGTAATAATATTCACTATTTTTTCTGTTATCAAGCAATATATCAGTCACTAAGAAATTGAAGATTTAAAAAGTTACTACTCGCGGATTTCACAAGTTTAAGTTTAAAGCGCCCTCCAGACTATGCGCGTGAATCGCGGGCGAAGCCGCGAACGCGAGTGTGGCGTCGATTTCGCAGATTGTTCACGCCTTCGCGCCTTGTTCTCCGTTTTTTGTCGGTATTTCGGCCCCCGTCAAAGAAGACGCGAAGCGCGAACTTGCAAAACTCCACATTACACAATATTTTGGCTCCTCTGTGGCAAGATAAATATTAATTATATTATGATATATTATATTAAGCAGTTATATTTTACGGTTTTACAATAAAACAAAATGGAAAAACAGCTAAATCACGTATAATGCCATAGATAACTAACAGTTAAACTCGATCAGCTGATGCTTTTCCGCCATATTGCCGCAAACCAAACTGCGAAATCGCCGTGAAGCGTGCGAGTGTGGAGTCATACTAGTGTAGTAAATGAAGCAAGTTGTTGTATGGAGACCCATGCATTAATTTCTCAGTCGATGAAATTTAGCTTGGTTATTGTATAGTATGAGCCGAGACTAACATTATAAATATCCAAAAAAAAACACTCCTAAGTTAGGTAAAAACACAAATCTGATTATATATTGAACCGAGTAATTCCTCAGTCCAAAATTATTTTACAAAATAAGTTATTTGTATCAGTATGTGATACTAGAAAAAAATCTAAGAGTTTTGTCAAACATGAGAATATTTTTTTATGATACTTCCTTTTTTTGACGCTCATTTTCATCGGAAAATTGCTCTGTAATTTTTTTCTTCTTATATGATCTTAGAATATAATTTGGCGCAGTGGGTAAAAAAATCCAAAAAAAATGCGTATCGAAATGTATGTATTATAGAACTATTAAAAACTGAGAGTGGAAATTTTTTAGATTTTCATTTTGTAGGTATAAAACGGCAATAAAATGGCATTCCAGTGAAAAAATTAGACTGAGCAATTTTCCGGTCCAAGACACGCCAAAAATTTTTATTTTATTAATACTGGTATTTCTGCTGGGATATTTTTTTGATATTTCATATATTGTTGCAATACGTTACATGAATATGTCTGGTGAAGAAAGTTTGAACGGAGCATTTTTCCGTAAAAAGATATTAACGATTTAAGACTTTAGGTATTTACTTTAATTCTATTATTATTATTCTTTGGAAATTTATACAATACTTTTTATTTATTGATACTTTATCATACTGTAAAGTTTTTTCTGGCTGAGGAATTACTGCGGGGACCACTACCTTTATTTACTACACTATACGTCAAGTTCGCGATATGTTCGCTCCGCGACGTCGCGCCGCGATTCACGCGCATAGTCTGGAGGGGGCTTAAGAACATTAGTTTATAGTATACTTAACACAAATAAACACTTGAATAACGATAATTATGAAAATCATCATATATATAAAATTGAAAAACCAGAACGGGATAAAAAACGAGGGAAGAAGCGAGATGGCGCCTTACAAATTTCTAAAAAAGTTTTTGACACGTTTCTCAAATACGACGCACGTATGATAAGAAAAAACTGTTCTAATCTATTATCTAAGTATGAGAATATAACTAGAGCATAAAAACTATCGCTGAGGTGACGAGAGGAGTAGAGGGGTTATTAAATTAAACACATGCGCTCTATCTAATGGTCCGTTTACTACTGGCCTACTAACTCAACAATCTGTCACCCTATACTATACCACATTACAGGGGTAGTTGGCAAAGAAAAATGTTTGACAATAACATTTTTCTTTGACGTTACGTACAATTACAGTACAATTACAATTAAGTAAAATTAACACCTTATGCTAGGTACAAAAAGTTTAGTTCTATTTTTGTGAACCGTTTCATGTTTGTTACATTTTTGTATAATGACATTAGGTTCCTTATCTTCTAAAACAACGTAAGGGCCGTCGTACAAACAGTCAAGTTTTCCACCAGTTTCGTTACGCACTAACACTTTATCACCACACTTGTATGTCACTGGATTAAGTTTTTTGTCGTATGCACTTTTACGGTCCATTTTCACTTTTAACAGGTTTTCGCGCGCATCTTTATGCGCCACTTGTAAACGGTACTTTAATTCTAAACTATAATTATCAACATTATACAATGGTTCTACAAAATTACTTAATCTACTTGGAATTTCACAAGGTTTTCCGAACACTAGTTCGTAAGGGGCATATTTGGTTGCTGTGTGAACTGTATTGTTGTAACAAAAACACCAAAAAGGAAGCCAATGACTCCATGTCTCAGGATGTTGGTCGCATTGTATGCGTAAAAATGAACCTAAATTTTTATGTGAATTTTCTAATGCTCCTATTGTTTCGTGATGGTATGCTGTGGAATTTAATTTTTCAATTTCTAGTAATTTACATACTTCTGTCATGGTCGATGAAATAAATTCTGAACCCCTATCTGTTGTTATGCATTTTGGAATTCCAAACCTTAAAATAAAATTATTAACTAATGCTCTAGCTACTGTTTTAGTCTCCTTATTCGCTAATGGATACGCTTCCACGAATTTACTTAACTCACATTGTAATGTAAGTATATAGTTATTACCGCTATCGTCCCTATCGACAGGACCAACTATATCTAAAAATATTTTCTCTAAGGCATAAGTAGCGGTGGTCGTCACCACCATAGGCTCTTTTGTGTGCCTTGAATGTTTCATTTTTTGACATTTTTCACATGTTCGAACAAACTCTGTTACGTCTCTATCGATTCCTGGCCAGTAAAATTTCCGTTTAATATTATTTGTCATTCTTCGCACCCCAGCATGGCCGCTGGTAGGCAAAAGATGATAGTCATTTAGTATATGTTTAATATCTCTTTCACTCTCTACTCCCGTAACTCCTCTCAACACTAAAATCTTGGGCCCTTCATATTTATTTTTACACTGTATTTCATTTAACAATTGTTTCATGAATTCTTCATTTTCACTTCTTTTAATTATCATACATATTTTGTCGACATTAATTGTTTTACTAAATTTATTCATTTTTTCCACAAATACGGCTCGCGTGAATTGTGTTGAATAACTGAGATTTATATATAATTTTTTTTTATTATTCGTAAATGCAAAACACTCCCATTCTGCATCTATCTCTTTTTTATTTCGTAGTTGGTTAATTTTATACTCATCTGACAAAACCATCTCCACGGAATCATTCGGTATCCTTAATATTTCCACGATTCGCGGTTGATCAAGCCGCTTATCTTTGGCACTATTAGGGATACTGTCAGACTTTACCTTACTCTCCTCTTCCTTCCTTCTCTTCGCTCTTGTCATCACCGTGAAAAGTTTTTCATTCATCTCTTTCAATTCCTCTGATGTTATAAGTACTCTAGATAATGCATCCGCGATGACATTTTCTGAACCCTTTACGTATGTTATATCAAAATTGTATTCTTCAAGAGTCAACCGAAATTTTAATAATCTACTACTTGGATCTTTCATACCAAACAAATAAATCAGTGGTTTGTGATCAGTCATTATAGTGAATGTCTTCCCGAATAAATACGGTCTAAAGTATTTTACACTCCATACTATAGCTGTCAATTCTTTCTGAATAGTCGGATATTGTTTTTCTGCCTTATTTAAAGGTCTGCTGGCGTAAGCAACGGGTCTTAAATCTGAATTACACAAAACCGCGCCTACGGCTAAACCGGAAGCGTCACACTGTAGAACGAATTTATTGTTTTCTGAAAAATCTGGATATTGCAAGATTGGGGGTGACATTAATTTTGATTTTAATAAATTAAATGATTGATCACACTCCGTAGTCCATTCAAAAGGTTCATTTTTTCTACAAAGTTTATTTAATGGACATGTTATGCTAGCAAAATTCTTAATAAATTTTCTATAATAGTTGCAAAACGCTACAAATCTGCGAACGGCATCAGCATCAGTGGGGGTCGGGTAATTTTGAATAGCTTTTATTTTATTTGGGTCGGGGGCTATCCCGTCTTTGGTAACAATATGACCTAAATACAAAAGTTCTTTTTTCAAAAATTGGCATTTACTCGGGTTTAATTTTAAGTTAACTTTTCGCAATCTATCAAATACGGATAGTAAATTTTTGTTGTGAGTATCTAAATTTCTTCCAAATATAACGAGGTCATCTAAATAAATGAAGCATTTCTCATAATTTAGTCCTGACATTGCCACAGTCATAACACGTGAAAAGGCACTAGGTGAAATTTTCATTCCTTGAGGGAGGCGTTTCATTTGCCATTGCCCAGTGCTAGTCGTAAAAGCAGTTAATTTTCGGCTTTCCGGAGCTAATTTTACTTGATAGTATGATTGGCTAAGATCTAAATGTGTATAATAAATAGCTCCTGATAACGAGTCTAAAATTTCATTTATATTAGGTAAAGGAAATTTATCATCCTGTATTGTGTCGTTGACCTTTCTATAATCGATAACTAATCTCCACGATTTATTTCCAGACTCATCAGATTTTTTTGGTACTAGCAAAATAGGGCTCGACCACTCACTTTGAGCCTCTTCTATGATATCATTTTTTAACATATCTTTAATTTGTTTTTCTACCTCTGTTTTATGACAATGTGGAATACGATACGGCTTAGTGTATACAGGCTTAGCATTCTGTTTTAAATTAATAGACTGTTCATATATCTTTGTTGTTGTCAACATGTCCCCAGGCAAATGAAAGATGTCAGCATATTTAGTGCATATAGACTCTATCGTCCGGCGTTCCTCAGAATGCAAGTGATCCAATTTCAGTTGCGATAACAACACATCAGCTCGACTTGAAGTTGAGTCGCATTTATTAAATGTACAAGCTGTATAATTATTTAATGATTCTAATTTAGGTTTAAAAATTGGAATGCTCACATCGTTTTCGCTAGTATTAAGTATTCTAATTGGTATGATGTTTTCCCTTGGCGATACTATCGTACTGCCTAAAAATATATTTTCCTGAATTTCCTGCGGAAAAATAACACTATCTTCGGTTAAATTTTCGTATTTGATATAATGTATAGATTCGCTACGTGCTGGTATTTTCAAGAAATCCTCACTTACAGAAGGTGTATGTATCATACTGAGTTGGTATGAAATTAAGTCATTTTTCAAAATCAAAATCGAATTTTCTAAGTCAAAAGTCACAGTTTTGAATTTATAAAAGAAATCTTGTCCCAGAATTCCATCAGATTTACAAGGTAAAGAATCGAAGATATAAAATTTATGATTGAGTTGAAACCCATTTGGAGCCTCTAATGTAATGTAAACATATCCCTCAGAATATATTTTACCACCTATTCCATTTATAACAATCCGATCCGTATATACGGGTGTATTTCTCGGAAGTGCACGTGTACAAATTGCTGACAACGATGCACCAGTATCTAAGAGATGGGAACACTTGTTATTGCCTATATATAAGAAGGTATAATTAGCTTTATTTAAATCAACCGTTAAAATGTATCCTTTAGTCTCGAAAAAACTTATTTCGGCTGGATGTATTGTTGTCTGTGGGTGGCACTACGGGTGCCTCTCCCTGTTGAGCCATGTGAATATTATTGTTATGATAATATCCCCTACCACGGGCAGCTCGCCCGCGACTCGATTGTGGGTAAGTGCCTCGAAATTGGGTACCGCGATAATTTTGGTTGCCGCGGTAATTATTGTACGTCTTATTATAATGCGTAAAAGGCTTATAATTATAATGTTGGTTACCCCTGAAACCTCTATTCGAGTAACTTGCACGCCATCGAGCCGGTTGTCGAAACGACTTACCTCGCATGTGCATCACCGACGAGTTAGAAGTCGATGGTTGGGGTTGGGACGTCTCTTCGTCCTCTGCTGCTCGAATAGCGTCCTTAAGCTCTGTGTAATTACGTGCTGATATGATAGTGCTCAAACGCCTATTCCTTAGCCCGTCTGCAATTTTTTTGATAGCCATATTTTCATTAAGTGGCCTTAAAATTTCGTAAGCTTTCTCGTTTGCGTCGGCCTGCGAAATTGTAAGGTCAACAAAGAGTGACTCTAGCTTAGCGCCATATTGCGCAATGGACATATCACTTTGGGAAATGTTGTTTATTTGCGTGAGTAACGCATTTGGCGACTTTTTTGTTAGCAAAAACACTTTCATGTCCTTAATTAAATCATCACACGAGCTATACTCCTGCTTTAACTTAAGTTTCGCTGATTTAGTCAACCTAGTCTTAAGAACAAAACTAACCAATATTTTTTTACATGCCGAGTCCTTGAGACAATCCTTATATAATTCGACACTATCTATAATTTTTTCTACTGTCTCTTTTTTCCGTCCATAACCTATGATATTTTATATGTAGATGTGTTATACACGTTCCAAAATTGAAGCACTCGCCTCGTGTCATGTGTACGAGTTTGTCTCAGTCTGCCTGACGCAAGCGCGAAGGTGTACACCGGTTAATACTTTTCCACAAATAACGTGTATTAAGCAACAAAATGCTGACCTGCGTTATGTTGAAATGCTCAAATTATCCGCGGAAGCGCAAAAAAATTTACGGCGTCACATATCATTGGTAAGTAAAAGCTGAAATAACCCGTTTTTCTTCGGTTTAATCTTGAATTAAATAAACCCAGCCGCCATTTTCGCCGGCTGACAGAACGAGATAAGTTTATGTTCTCATCAGCGAGAATGACAAGGACGCACCAACTGCGTACATAGATTATCATAGCAGACGCGTCATGGTAAGTTGCATTCGTTGTTTGGTGCTTGTCGTACAAATAAAAGAAATATACTTAAATTTCAATTTTAATATTGAAGTTTTTTACTGCCATATTATTGTCCGGGTCGCGTCAATTAAGTAAATGACAGCGTTTTACCTACCAATAAAACGCTTATTAAATACTTACCTTATTCAAAACCTTACATTATAATGAGAGCAGCGCTCATTTTCGTGCCGGAGGCGGTCATCCCTATTATTATTTCCCTTAAAACGTCATCTTTTTACCTACTTGCAACACCAGGCAGCCAATTTCAAGTCTTTATAAAAACAAGTTTGAAATCTGGCTACCTCATTGTGTCTCATAAGCTATGAAGTTTTATGAAAAACTATAACCAGGCAGAGCTTGTATGTAAGGTTTTGAATAAGGTAAGTATTTAATAAGCGTTTTATTGGTAGGTAAAACGCTGTCATTAAATCCTGTACCGTTATTCAAAACCTTACATTATAATGAGACCTGTTTGTTATCGCCTGGTGTGATAAGATGCCAATGTGATTTCAGGAAGTAATGTGAAATATTTAACAACTGTGGGAGTTCATAGCAATGAAAGTAATAATATACTTTCTAGCAGATTATATGCTGTAATTAGACACAAAAAAGCAGTAACTTGTTAAGTAATTAGGAGTACAGGTATTTTCATAAATAAAAGAAATCATTTGACACAATATATTGTTTATTTTTATTTATCTTTACAAATCAGTAAAGGAAAACATAATTATATGTATATACCATACTAAATTTTATTTTAATTGATCACATTAAATAATCTAGTTACAGTACTTGATGTGTTATAATTACTTCCTTTAACTACCTTTTGATAGTGATTCATGAAAGTGTTGTGGGACCGCCAATTTCCTCTTTGCAGGATCTCGTCGAGAGGGCAGTTTTCTATCCAGTTTTTTGATGCAACCGCTGCCCTTATGCTTCCCGGTGTAGCTTTGATTCCAGCTTCTTTAAGGACTGATTTTATCCAATTTGCAATCATAGTTTTTGAAGCTGGTTTAGGTGTCCCACAAATGCTAATGAATAATTTTGTTATATTTTCTTTTCTTCTTTCACTTGATAGTTCTAACAATAGTTTCACCCAATACACTGGATCTAAGGCTTGAGAATCCTTATTTTTAAGCAGACGCCATCCTTGTTGTCTGTAGTCGGGCCCATCTGTTTTTGAGCCATAATCCGGCCAAAAAATAATTGAATCATTTGTTATAATACATTTATCTTTTTCTATAGAAAGTAGAGTCAAATCATGGACTCTTCTTCCCGAACAGAGTAGAAGGAGGCAAGCTGTCCTTCTGGAGCATTCGTAAAGATTAGTAGTTTCTGGTGTGTTGTTTAACCAATTTGCCAATATGTCCATGTCCCATATTGGAGTCTTTTCGTGTCTTGGTTTTCTTATTTTAACCGATTTCATCACATGTCGAACTAGCGGATGAGAATTTAAATTCTTGGTTTTGTCAGGGTCACATAAGGTAGAGACGACGGATTTGTGTAGCGCAATTGTACTGTAGGAGAACTTATTTTTCATAAAAATATCTGTCAAAAATCTAGCTAGATCTGCGCTGTTCGGGTTTTTGAAATTAACGCTGTTATGTTGTGCCCACTCGCACCAACGTCGCCAAGCCGGTTTATATGTTTTTACAGTAGATTCGCGCCAGCTGGATTTTAGGAACTTCTTTTGTTCTGGGGTCCAATTTTCTAATGCCGAATCCCACCCCCACATTTCCAGATCTCCATGGTCATATTTTGTACTTTGGATGGGGGAGTGCTTGTCGCTGTGTCGATCAGAACTTGGTTTAGATTCCGAATGGTGAACGGAGGGGCTATGGCCCGTTGTTTGAGGTCCGGACGCCAAAAGGCTTTTTCCCATTTTGGTACAACTATGAGGTAACGACCTATTGCTTGATTGAGATGATTTAATACTCGTGGTATCAAGAATGGGGGTGGGAACACCCATGCTAGAGAGTAAGCCCATGTTCGACTTAGCGCATCGTGAAATTCTGCGTTCTGGTCTTTCACATTGAGGCTGACGTAACGAGGGACAACGTGAGCCTGGTGAGAGGCAAAGAGATCGATCACAGGGGTTCCGAACTTCTTGAAAAACATCTGAGTGAAGTGAGGGAGTAAATGCCACTCTGGCGTTTTCTTTTGACGTGATAGGTGATCTGCTTCTACATTGTAGAGGCCTGGCAGGTGATGTAATGTCAGAAATATGTCCCTTGCCATTAATATTTTGTAAAGTTTGGCTGTCAGATCCGAAAGTTGTCGAGATTTTGTTCCCCCTTGATTCTTGAGATATGCTAATACAGTTCGATTGTCCGATTGTATGGCCACTGTCGTATGGGAAAGATTCGTTTGCGTTATAAGAACTTTGTAGATAGCAAGCATCTCTTTTACGTTGGAATGCAGAGATATTTCCTGGGGGGACCAAAGTCCTTGTATCGATAGGTTGTTTAGTTGAGCGCCCCAGCCTTGACCAGATGCGTCTGTCGTCAGGTGATGTGTTACTGGGTATTGGTGAATGACGGATGCATTCATGTGGTTTTGCAACCACCAAAAAAGCTCTTTTTGGGCTTCGGACGGTATTGGGACTTCGTTGTAATGATCGGTTTTTAGGAGATGTTGACAAAACCGCTGTAGGGCTCGGTGATTTAACCGTCCGTTCATGACGCAAAAACTTGCGAAGTTCAATGTTCCTACTAGACTTTGCATTTGTTTTAGATTTGCAGTCTTTTTTGTTAATAAATATTGTAGCTTCTTTCGAAGGGCGAGGCATTTGTCTGATGGTAACCACTTTACATTTGTGAGGGGGCTCCACATTACACCCAAGAATTGTAAACTTCTTTGTGGCACTAGAATCGATTTTGCCATGTTTATGTGCCATCCGAGAGACTTTAATAGGTTTAAGGCCAGGCTCACATGGGATTCTAGTTCTTCTCTGTTTTGAGACACTAGAAGATAATCGTCTAAGTAAACAATGACTCGGACGTTCTGTTCGCGTAATATTTGGGCTATCCAATTGCTGAGCATGGCAAATACTTTGGGCGCTGACGAGAGGCCGAATGGCAGGCAGGTCATTTGCCATAAGGTTCCCTTGTAAATTAGCCTTAGAAAGCACCTGTGGGCATGTGCTATCGGAAGGTGGAAGTAAGCGTTCGACAAATCGATTTTGGCCATCCAATCTGAAGCCTGAATAAAACTCGGGATTCTTTGTATGTTTATCAGCTTGAATTTGCCTACGTATACAAATTGATTTAGGCTTTTCAGGTTGAATATTGGACGGTGTGTGCCGTCTGGTTTCTTGACCAAAAAAATCCGAGAAACAAAACTGGGGGCCATTTGTACTGGTTCTATGACTTTCATTTTTATTAGCTGATTGATTGCCAAGTCCATTTCGTCTGACGGTAATGTTAATTGAGGGTGGTTGGATAGGCATGGCAGTTGAAGTATCGGCTTTGAACAAAAAGGGATGCGATATCCCTGTATTATTTTTAATAACATTGGACTTGCCCCGTAGGATTCCCATACATTTGCATATTGGGATATTTGACCTGCCTGAAACATCGAGTCAGAACTTTTTCTTTCCTCGAGACTCTTTCCGTGAGTCATTGTAAGACTGTCTAGGTGCTTGGTTACCAGCGGGTCCTGACCTACCCCTAGGGGCCCGAGAGCGAAAATTGCGGTTACCCTGCGCGGGCAGTCTTGGCAAAGCTTGATCATACATACCATAACCAACTTGCGCAGCAGGTACTGGCGGGTATGGATAATAGGGAACCTGCGCGGTTGCCGTTTGTGGATAATAATAATTATTCATAGCCGGTGGTGCGGCAGTTTGAAAACTTGGTTGATTACCCTGCGCGGGTAATAGGTATCTTTGTTTTGCATTTGGGGTAGAATCAGCCTGCGCGGCTTTTCTATTAACGCGAGTTTCGTTTTTAAGAGGCCAAAACACTTTACTTGTGCCACCTTTCTTTTCTAACGTAGCCGAGAACGTGTCACCATGAAACAGACTGTCACAGGATGGCGGTATTTTTCGAAGGGTTTCTTTTGTAAATTTATCTTTGACCGATCGTAAAATACTGTCTCTCCTTTGCTGCACTAAATCAGCACGATGGCCGCAAGCCATCTGTAATAAGTCTGACGAGATTTTCTTGTAATCTCCTTCCAAGAAAATCTCGTTTATCTTATTTTGAATTGTTACGACATCTACCACCTCAGTTAAAGTTATCCACGACATAAAGGTGCGAATCCCTTGTTCCATCGCATCGCATTGCTTTAATAATCCTGAGGAGAGAGCCGCGAAACCCCTTTCTGTATGACTAAGATTGTTAAAATTATCATAGGGTTTTATTTCTTCGTTTGTCTCTAACTCTATGAAACCGGGGGTAGACACATAATTCTTTTGAACCTCGGAATAACGAATTTCTGCCCAATCTGATGATTCAAATCTTTGAAACTGTTTTAAGGACTCCAAATGGTTTGGGGCCGACTTTGAAACGAGTGGATCTTTAGTGACGGTTTCTAAGGTCATTGAAAAAGGTTGTTCAGGAACTGTAGGCTCTTTTTTACTATCACATACCTGATCGCCAGGTAAAGGTAAATCGGATGTCTCATCGGAAAACAGCTCCCCACTCGCATTTAAATCGAGGGCATCGTCAGCGGATACCTCTATATTTTCACTAGGGGATGGAGGGTTTTCTGTTGGTGGATAGTGATTTGATAGAAAATTTTGAATATTTGCGACCTGTAATGACAAGTTATTTAAAACCTCGTCGTAACGTGTGCGTTTTGTATTTCCAGAAGTTTCACTTGAAACTTTCCGTTTATTTGAGGGTAGATTGTCTGGATCGCGCTCCCCCATTTTCACCACTATATTTCGGAATGCTTATTTAAATGACTATTGAAGCTCGAGTTGATTTATAATATCTACTACCCTAAATATCTATAGGTTGTGTCGTCTAAATTGACTTACCAGGGACGACCGCTCCTAGCGAAAAATAAGACGCCAATGAGGTAGCCAGATTTCAAACTTGTTTTTATAAAGACTTGAAATTGGCTGCCTGGTGTTGCAAGTAGGTAAAAAGATGACGTTTTAAGGGAAATAATAATAGGGATGACCGCCTCCGGCACGAAAATGAGCGCTGCTCTCATTATAATGTAAGGTTTTGAATAACGGTACAGGATTTAATAGGTATATTGCTGTTTATACAAAGATTACTACAAAATTAGTATTTATTGTCAGGCATTTCATTTTCTCACACAGTAACAATTATTAATGACATAAAATTGTTAGTAAAATAAAGGATTTTGTTGTTATTGAGTTTGCTTTTTGTCAAAATGTTTCTATAGTATAAGAAAAATGATGAATAAAGAGTATAATATAATATCTTTTATTTACATAACTAAATATGAAAACTTTTTACTTCGGTAGCGAGTACATTACTACATACAACTGCATTAAAATGATTTGCACCTTCTGTCAAACATCTTAGTCTTTGATATTTTTTTTTCTTAATAAGTTTTACGCTTCGCGCCTTATTCACTGTTTGCCGTCGTGTTATGGTGGTATCACTGATTTACCAAATTCACGCGCAAGTGACAAACACTAGCCGTCTCTTTTTTGGTTAGGTATTCTTTTAATTGTGCCGTCTCTTTTACGCATTTGCGTATGAAGTTGTAAACAAATTGTAACTAATGCTGCCGTGTCGTTGGCAGCATTGGTTGGCATCATTTTTTTCGCTTGATATGTTAGTGTATGGCTTATCTACATATAAAATATCATAGTCCATAACAGGAACCAAATTTGCCGCCGTTTTTAAGTCAAATTTCTCCATTGTTCTAGTTTGTTTACAAGTAGTTTCAGAAATAGTGGGCTTTTTGCCCGATATGTTCGTATCTAACTTACAATAAGTCTTAATTTTCTCATAAGATTCTTCGATCCTATATACTAAAATATCTAATATATATTAGCATTTTATATTCTGTACTAGTTTATATTATATAGTATTATTCCAAGCTTAACAACGTAACGGCTTAATAAAACAATATGGCTAATACAGTGTACCAACGTACGATGATTGTAATATTAGTTCTAATGACAGTGCGTATGGCTGATATATGTTATCTGTGACTCTTGGCTTTTGCCTGTCAACTTGTGAAGTATGGCGGCTAAATGAGAAACTTGCTTTGTAAAACGAATATTAATTATAAACCCGTCAAGAAGAACATCGTCTTTATATTTGAAAGCAGCATAATAATCCCCAGAACAAGGCTCACAGGGTGGGCTTTCAATTCAGAAGCCGGGATATGTTGGAGCAGCTTGCTTTGAAACCGACGCCCGCTAGTTGGAAAAGACGCTATTTCTATAAATTGGGAGCCAGAGGTCTGTTTTCACCGTGTTTTGGCAGTCAGAGAAGTGATTATTCACTAACAAATCTGGGAGTTGGAGAAAGTGATATCCGTTTAAGGAAAACTAACCTATTTGGACAAACTTTACACTACTTACTGACGTCTACATAATAAAAGAATAAGATAACATAGCGTGTTTTGTGTCGTGAATGTACTAACAAGAGCATGTTTCATGTGTTCATCTTTTGTTCGTGTGCGTAATTTCTTTTTTTTTGTTATTGAAATGCTTACAGTAACTCCAATAGCTGTAATCGTACCAAGCGATTAATAGTATAATATGTGTTTGGCTTCTCGTGAGCGTATTGATTGTGAATGGAAATCAGTTTTAAGGAAATTCTGGTACATAATTGTTACTTTTGAATTTCACTCTGAATTACTGGTTGTAACTATCATGTTATGTGTATGTGGATTTGTTTTCATATTGTCAGTTTAAACAGTAAAAGTGAAAAATGGAAAGATTCCATGGTTGTAGTAGAAAGTGTGACAGAAAAAGTAAGGAAAAGTCAAGTGCAAGGCAAGGCAGTACTATATCAAATATCAGTATGCACCATAATATAGACAAGTGAGTAGTAGGTCTCTGGATATGGATTGTTGTAATAGTCATTTCTCATTCACATAGATGGTAGCGAGGCCTGCCATCAGATATTTTCACACGGCATAGAAAATTATTATCATGATAAAATGGCATTAGGTAATAAGTGAGATAAAAATAAGAATAAGAATAAATTTTATTATCAATAAAAACACACAACAGAATATGTCAGGGGTCTCCAGGTCTCCACACAAGGCTACGCCTGTATCGAGGGGAACCAGTTACAGTTAAAATGATTGAACTAGTTACACAATAAAGTTACAATTACAAATAACAAACTTAAAGAGAAGCACGAAGCTGCTAGGTGATATGCAATAAACGATTTCAATTTCACTCAAATACAAGTAAGAGAAAATATACAATCTTATTGCAAGGTATGGAAACTAAACTTAAAGTATTTTAACTACAATATCTTCTGTCTCTGCATAAGTAAGTGAATGTAAAAATTTAAATAAGAGTATTTTAGCTTCTATAATGGTAAATATTTAAGGTTGCAGTGTTTAAGCAAAGCGTTGTAAGTAGTCACTCTGACTCTTTCCCCAAAAAGTTTCCCAAAGGCGGAACGGACTTCTGGAATTGGTAAGTTAAAGATGCGTTTATTAATTAAAGAACTATAGCAAGGCAACAATTTTGAGAATTTGTGTGTGTGTAAAGAGATTTTCATTAAAAATAGCTGACATACAGTTAAGACCTTGGCTTCGGCTTAGAGATCTATGGTTGGAAATCAAAAGGGTTTTTTAAGCATCACTTTTAAAACAGAGCATTGAGCCCTTTCAATTTCCAGCATAGAGGTCTTTTGCCGCACTTCTCCAAACTGTGAACTGTGATGCAGTAGCTAATCACAGACCGACAGAGTGCGGTGTAAACTAATTTAAGCACAGAATCATCGGCAGTGTTACGAAGCTTTTTAAAAATAAATATGGATTTTCTTATTCTAGCAGAGAGTTTGTGAATGTGGTTTTTGAAATTCAGTTTTTCATCTACTAATAGACCAAGATATTTTATTACATCAGTATTCTGTATTGAATCACAGTTACAGGAGTTGGAAATAGGGTAGTCTGTGCATGAATGGAATTTTATAAGGGGGTGAAAAGTAAGCACTTAAATGTCAAAACACTTTGGTCACAGAATAGTTAATAGTAGTACCATACAGAAAGGAAACTTCTTACAAAACCGAAGTTTGACAGCGTTTCAGGGTCGAATCATGCCGTCCCTTTCTAATATATGGCACTATCCCTTTCGGCTATTTAGGGTTGTCAAAAATCAAGTGATTATCTTATCTGTGGTCGTGCACGCAAAAGGAAGTCAAGTGGTGCCAACCCTAATAATTGCTCGGAGCAATGCTGAGCCGAGCGGAGCCGAGTTTGACCAAAGTTAGGAGTTTCGCACCCCTGCTTTGGTTCAGGAATCACAAGTTTCGGCAAGTTTATACCACAAATATCACGGGATTCACTATAATAACACTTGTGCATAAAGTTTGTTTGATAATAATTCACTGACGTTGATATTTCTTGATCGAAACATTGTAGTTTTTTTATATCAAAGTAAAAATGCGAGACGTAATTTTGGATGATGGCGGTAGCAGAGCCACCTAGCGAAAACAAGATATTCAGTAAAAAGGCTGGTTCAGGTAACATATATATAAAAAAAAAATAGGTAATAGTTTCAAGTAAATTTATATTAGCAGGGTACAATACCAGGCATTAGTTGATTTTGAAAGCCTGAGCTACCAAGCATCCTGAGAGAAAGAGAGAGAGAACTGATGTTTGAAATTTACTCATGGACCCGGTCAGTCCATGTCACCTTAATAACTTTATTGTGGGGTTTATGCAATTTGTTAGTTAATCATGTAGGTAGGAAAGTAGTGACCATAGAAGTAGACAATGTCAGAATGATAATTTAAGTTTTATTTATTACTGTAGTATGTTATAGAATGCCGTTAAAATGATTGATGACTTATGTTTGTATGAAATTAGTAAAAATGTTTTCCTGTTCAAGTCCTGTAATGTTTATGTATAGACTGCAGTGTTGTACACGGTTACCCCTGATGGATTATGTACAATAGGGATGTTTCCTGTACTTAAAATAAATTATTTCAAACCGTGCATGAAATAAGGCACCAGATAATTATTAGAAAACAATAGATTACAGCTATTTTTAAACACAATTTGTATTTCATAAATCGGATTGAAATATAAAAAGTAGGTGAGTTTACCGTGACGTCACTATATTTGTTTTCATATAAATTCCATATTAAAAAATCGTTTTGACAGTTCTAAAAAAAGAAACTGATTTGACTAGTAGGAATGTAGCCTATTCATTGGGCTCACAAGCTATTGCAGGCACTTTAGTGGCAGTCAGTTAGCGCCTTATGAAAGTAAATTATACTCTACAAATTATTAAAACACTGACTGTTGTGTACTCTATGTGTATGTGTCCTTTAGGATGATTTAGGAATATATAAACTTTGCTAGACCCTTAAAGTAATAAATGGTTGAATTGCCATTTGCAGCACAGTTAGTAAATATGATTTCATACCTAGATTTGCCCAATGATATAATTTTATGTCCGGTACAAGTTGATGTAGAACTTAATAGAGAGGGTACTAAACTAATAAACAAGGTGTTAAGGCTTAAAAGAATTTTTTTGTGGGAGATAAGTATACTAGTATACATACATAGTGATTCAGAGTGAAAGCAGAGGGTAAATATGTTTACTATCACAACAATTGATATATGTTAATAATGTTAAAGATGTTATTAAATAAAAGATAATGATGATATATCATATATGTGAAAAGTAAGCTCGAGTCAGTCATTAACTATAGGAACTAAAAGACCGAAATAGTTCTTTTGACCGAGAGCAGAGTACTCTCTGTAGTGAATGAGCAGGCACAAGCCTAGTGAAAAGGTGTGATCATGATCAATTTGATGTTTATTAATCATAATTTAAAATAAAGTAGTATTCATAGCTGTTGCAAAATTGAAATGCTTAGCAAACTAATATTTGTGATAATAACTTAGAATTTGGAATACAAGAGAGTCAAGAGACTTAAAAACTTAAATTATGCATGTGACTGTTTAAAATATTACCTATTTATCTTTGTGTTGAAATTGTGATGAGATCACTACAAGAGTAACAGTAATATGAATATAATGAAATTGTGAAAGATATATTCAATTCAATACAACTGGTTATGAAGTGAAACAGAGAAACTTATATTATTAAGAGATAGTTAAGTACCTGACCAGTGAAGATGTTCCCTAATATTTATTTATTTTATATATAGGTACTTATCCATGAACATTTAAAAAAAAAAGTGAGTTAGAGAATTTTGTGACCTTAAAGAGAAGTATTTATTGTATAATAATTTGTAACACAAGAGTAATTATTATAAGAGCGAATTTTTAAAGAATAATACATTTTGTTACCTTAATGAGAAAACGTATTGTATAATAATTTGTAACACAAGAGAAATTATTATAAGAGCGATTTTTTAAAGAATAATACATTTTGTGACCTTAATGAGAAAACGTATTGTATTATAATTTGTAACACAAGAGTGATAAGAGCGAATTTATAAAGAATAATACATTTTGTGACGTTAAAGAGAAAAAGGTATTGTATAATAATTTGTAACACAGGAGTTATAAGAGCGAATTTATAAAGAATAATATAGCAATTTGGTAATATGTCAAACAATAAAGAGTGATTCAGTATAAAAGACATGCAATTATTAAATTTGAGTGAGCTATATATGGTACATACATTAACAGTGAGGCATTGCAGGTGGAGAGCTGCAATGACGTAGTAAATGAATAATAGTGAATCAATGATATGTAAATCCATTTATTTTTGTATTCAATGAGTAACAGTGAGGCAATGGCATGTATTATGTACCTATTGATATAGTAAATGAGTAACAGTGAAACCAATAACATATTAGTCCATGTATTGATGTAACGAGTGACAGTGAGTTAATGATATATGTGAATCCATGTATTTTTGTATAAAATGAGTAACAGTGAGTAACTGACATGAGTCCATGTATTGATATAGTAAATGAGTAACTGAGTCAATGACATGTAAGTCCATGTATTGATCTGTTAAGTGAGTATCAGTGAGACAATGACATGTTAGTCCATGTATTGATGTAACAAATAACAGTGAGTCAATGATAAATGTGAATCCATGTATTTTGTATTAAATGAGTAACAGTGAGTCTATGTAATGATGAATTAAGTGATTAACAGTGAATGACATGTGAATCCATATAATGATGTATTAAGTATCAGTAAGTCAATGACTAGTGAACCCATGTATTGATGTATTATATGAGTAACAGTGAGTCCTTGTAATGATGTATTGATTTAAAGTGAGTCAATGACATGTGAGTCCATTTATTAAGTATCAGTGAGTCAATGACATGTGAACCCATGTATTGATGTATTCAGTGAGTAACAGTGAGTCCATGTAATGATGCATTAAGTGATTTAAAGTGAGTCAATGACATGTGAATCCATGTATTAAGTATCAGTGAGTCATTAACATGTGAACCCATGTATCGATGTATTAAATGAGTAACAGTGAGTCAATGGCATGTGCATCTGAATCCATGTATTGATGTCGTTTATAAGTAACAGTGAGTCAATAACATGTGAATGTATGTATTGATGTAACAGTGAGTCAATGACATGTAAAAGCATGCATTGATGTAGTTTGTAAGAAACAGTGAGTCAATAACATGTGAAGGCATGTGTTGATGTAGTTTATAAGAGTGAGTCGTTGCAGGCATTTGAGTAATGCCTGTAGTGATATAGTTCATAAGTTGAGTAATATTGATTCTATTGTTCTGTTGTGCATTAAGTATGTATAATGTGGATTACTTATGTTTAACTCTTTAAAACGCAGAGACGCGTTGTACTCCAGGATTGGCCGAATATTAGCATTTTATATTCTGTACTAGTTTATATTATATAGTATTATTCCAAGCTTAACAACGTAACGGCTTAATAAAACAATATGGCTAATACAGTGTACCAACGTACGATGATTGTAATATTAGTTCTAATGACAGTGCGTAGGGCTGATATATGTTATCTGTGACTCTTGGCTTTTGCCTGTCAACTTGTGAAGTATGGCGGCTAAATGAGAAACTTGCTTTGTAAAACGAATATTAATTATAAACCCGTCAAGAAGAACATCGTCTTTATATTTGAAAGCAGCATAATAATCCCCAGAACAAGGCTCACAGGGTGGGCTTTCATATATAACCTAAACAATATTCTTCAGAACATTCACTTTCATTTAATTATAATCGATTTGTAACATTCATATAATTCAGTAGCGCGTTGAAACTTTACGTGAACATTTTCTTGGTACTTTTCCCTTCGTTTACCTAATTTTCTTAGTGAAATTCTTATATTTTCCAATTGCTCATATATGGACTGAAGGTCAGTTGACATTTATAAAATTCATTCGTACAAAAGAAAATTACTTAATTATCTGTAATTATCTGGCAGTGGCGTAGCTAGGGGGGGGCGGCGGGGGCGGCCCGCCCCGGGTGTCACCCTTTGGGGGGTGACACCCGACCGTGAACATCAGTAGTGCCATCTATAAAAATTCGTAAAACTGTGGCAGATTGCACAACCACCATTAAGGAAATAATATACAACATGCCCACGAGGAACCCGAGAGATTTTGACAGAATATTCCTGATCATATTTAAAGACTAAAATGTCCTATAAACTGTTTTGGAATTCGCCTAGTTTCATAGTCTAGTACCACCAGCAGCCTAAAAAAAGCTTCTTTTTATTGTTTCTTAGTGCAAAATGTTTTGTTGATGGCGATGTAGCTACTATGGGACCAAGTCTAAATATCCTTATTGATATAATGTAAAAAAGCGACAAGTACACTTTGCAAAAACTAGGTTTTACAAAAAAAGTTAAAATTCTTTTTGAGTGATAGTTTTACAAATAGCATTTATATTTTATGTAGGTACGGTCAGCCAAGAAAGTGGTCTACCACTTTTCGACTCTATCAATCAGATGATAGAGTCGAAAAGTGGTAGACCACTTTCTTGGCTGACTGTACATTACGTACAAAAACATCGAAAAAAGAATTTATTTTTCGTGAAATTGACGTACCTAATACTCTAACTCTTTTAATATTTTTTCCTTCTTTGGCCTCGGAAATGCATAGTTTAAATCTCTCGGGTTCCTCGATGGCACCTGGTATGTACTCGTAGCAATAATATTTTGGCGCCTCGTAGGTTTTTTTAATTCAGGACTGGTACCGATAGCACCAGCGCATCATCATCATAAGTCCTGGACGCTCGGAGCAAAACCGGTCGTCCAACCGCGGCCGCGCCCGCGCCCCGCGGCCCGCGCACCGCGCATACATTCTCTCACCAACCGCGGCACACGAAACACGACGGCTCGCGCCCGTCCCGCTCGCGATTAACTGTACGCGCCGCGCTCTGTTTTATATTGTAACGGTAAATTATAGGTTTTAATATATTCTTACATAAGTTATACAGTCCACATTATTTCTCTCCAGTAGCTAGACCAACATATGGTCCTTAAACGCCGTAGTAAATGACAGTGGACCGTTACAAGCGCGATTTGAAATAAAACCGTTAATATCGCATCCGTCGTTCTGCGATTTATCACGACGGATTTACGAGTGGAGGTCGCAGCGCATCGTAAGAAGCACATCTACAATCGCCCGTCTTCAGTTGCCTTCGAGATTGCTACATAAATAAAACTGAGCTCTTCGCCGTAATCATCAATACTTCAAAGTGCACGGCCCCTTCAGAACTGCATTATCGTCGATCTACAAGCAACACCGGGTGAACAACGAGTGCAAACAATATAAATACAAGTGTATATCATAAAGGTCACGGACAGAAAAATCACCAGGATTGGAGCTCACTACCTACCGGCTTACAACTACGGATAGCATAACTGTGAGATCATTCCAATATTCCCGTTACTTTAGTTTGCATTCCCATAAAAATTACAAGTAAGTAGCTTTAAAATCATTCCATTAAAATTACAATCAAAACAAAACATATTATTTTAAAAGTGCTTCGATCTTAGTTGCATGTTAAAGTTATCTTGTTCAGTCTTTAATAGCTTTATTTTTAATTTCCATCATTATTGTCGTCGTTTTTGCAAATTTATTTAATCATATATCAAAGTTAAAATCGTAATTATTTTTCAAAATAAAAAGTGGGTTGGTCGAGAAACGCGTTTTAGATCCTTATAATTTTCAATTGCAATTTCACAAGTTGCTTATCGTATTAAATAAATTTAACGCCTGCAAAAAGTTAAGAGCAAAGTTGAGGATAGTGTTGCTATTTTCTTTCATTAGGTACGAGTAACATATTGCTTAGAACACTAAGTAATTTCATTTTACTTCTTCTTTTTAAAATTTTCACTGCATAATGGCTTTAGAAGTGCGTACCAAAGAATGAATTAAGAAACGTGGTACAGTGAAAGCTAAGCTTACGCAATTCACTGCTTATTTAGCTACAGCTAAATCTTGTGATCAATTGAGTGAACCACAATTGGTCGAATTAGACCTACGCATAAATAAAATAGATGCTTTATATGAGTCATACGACACGTTTCAGAGCGAGTTGGAGCAGCTAGTGGAGGACCCGAGCGAGCTGTATACCGATCGAGAGCAGTTTGAAGGGACTTACTACCGCGAGCTCGCGAGCGCACGGGAACTGTTGGAGCGACATCGTAGTCAGCGCGCTAAAGAGTACACTAGCGCTAGGTCTGAGGTAGGTTCCGATGAATGCCCTACTGTCATATCATGCAGACAAAGTAACGTACGTTTGCCAAAAATAAATCTACCACATTTTAGCGGCGGCTGTCAAAATTGGTTGGAATTTAAAGATATTTACGTCTCATTAATTCATACGGAGAAAAGCATAGATGATATCAATAAATTCCACTACCTTCGCGCTTCTCTTCATGGAAGTGCGGCCATAGTAATACGTAGCTTAGATTTTAGAGCCGAAAATTATAATGCAGCATGGAAATTGTTGTGCGACAGGTACGACAACAAACAATTATTGGTGAATAATCATGTTCAAGCTCTTTTCAACATAGAACCGATTCACCGGGAGTCTTGTCAAGGACTTCGTCAAATAGTTGACACCGCAAATAAAAATCTTAGAGCATTGGCTACCCTTGATCAGCCAGTTAATCATTGGGACACATTAGTCATCCATATAATGTCCTCCAAGTTAGACAACATTACCAGTAGAAAATGGGAGGAGCATAGGAACTCATTGTCAGAGCCTCCTTCACTTGACAATTTTCTTACATTTTTGAGTAACAGGTGTAATCTTCTTGAAACATTAGAAGAATCCAAAACTAATAAGTCGAAGGCAGAGTCGTCAGTCAGTAAGCCTAAAAGTTTTTTAGCCTCTTCAAGTCAATATGACGGTGCAAAAAATCATATTAAACCTTGTCCTTTGTGTAACAAGACCCACTATATCTTTAATTGTGACAGCTTCAGAGCCTTGCCGGTTGATCAACGTTGGAATAAGGCCAAGGAGTATAAAGTGTGCCTTAACTGCCTGCGCCCAGGACATCATGAGTCGAAATGCAGTCTTAGTCATTGTAAATATTGCAAGGTCAGGCACAATACGTTGTTGCACAAACATAACGACACAAATATTCCTGCAGAACACGTAGCATTGTCTGCGAACAATCACGTCGTCGGTAACGCATCGCCACATGTATTGCTTTCCACAGCTCTGGTGAAGGTCAGTGACAGCGAGGGTCAGTTGCACACAGTGAGAATCATGCTGGATAATTGCAGCACAGCAAATTACATTTCGCAGAATTTGACTAATAAGCTATCATTGCCAACACGTCCTATTACTTGTAATACGTCTGGTCTAAACGATCAACAGTCAAAGAGTGTACAGGCTTGCTCTCTTCATATGGAGTCTCGCGATGGAACTTTTAAGACAGACATTGATTGTTACATATTGCCAAAAGTCACACAAACCATTCCTGATCAATTTCTAGACGTTAATGAAATACCTATTCCTTCAGGACTTTGTTTAGCTGACCCCTCATATTATGAACCGTCTTCAATTAATCTTCTTGTCGGTGCTCAAATATTTTGGGCTGTACTTGGTTCAGGGCGTATAGATCTTGGAAAACAAAATCCACTCCTTGCTGAAACAAAACTTGGCTGGCTTGTCGTGGGGGCTTTGTGTCAGCCAAGTCTTAATAAACCTCATAATCCTGTTTGTTTCTTTCTTAATGACCAGCAAACGGGCATAGATCTTACTCCGTTTTGGGAGCTTGACACAATACCTTCAAAACATAATCTCACCGTAGACGAAAATACTTGTGAGCAAACCTTTACCACTACAACAAAACGCGATGAAGAGGGACGCTTTGTAGTCACATTGCCGATGAAGGAGTCACCAGACGTATTGGGAAGCTCATTCGAACTGGCTAGACGCAGGTTCCTTTCCTTAGAGCGAAAGTTTGATAGGGACCCTTTATTTAGACAGCGGTACATTGAGTTCATGACTGAATATGAAACCTTAGGTCACATGAGCGAAAGATTTCATGACCCTTCGCGACCATCATACTTTCTACCACACCATGGGATTTTGAGGGAATCTAGCACGACTACCAAGCTGCGGGCGGTTTTTGACGCGTCTGCTGCCACCACGTCTGGAAAGTCCCTCAACGACATCCAGCTAGTAGGTCCTAGGATTCAAGATGATTTATTCTCGATCCTACTTAGATTCCGTCAACATAGGTTTGTCGTGTCTGCGGACATAGAAAAAATGTACCGACAAATCTTAGTTGACGAGGAACAACGGTCTCTTCAAAAGATTCTTTGGCGAGCCAACCCCTCGCAACCCATAAAAATTTACACACTTAATACTGTGACTTATGGTACAGCATCGGCTCCTTATCTTAGCACACGCTGTCTTCTCCAATTGGCGCAGGAATCTTCAGACAAGCAAACTCAAGATGCAATATCTAAAGACTTTTACGTAGATGACTTCCTGTCAGGGTCACATTCAGTTGCTGATACCGTGTCTTTGTGTCAAAAGGTCACAGACACTCTTCGCTCAGCAAAATTCAATCTTAGAAAGTGGCAATCTAATAGTGAACAAATTTTGAAGCAAATCAATAATGAACCTCCTCTTAATCATACAGTTAACTTAAGCGAAAAGGAACTATCAAAAACACTTGGCATTAACTGGCATTGTACTCAAGACACTTTAACCTTTCAAATAAACATCACAGTTCCTTCCGTAGTTACCAAACGCACTATATTATCAGCCATAGCACAGGTATTTGACCCTCTTGGTTTAGTTACACCTTGCATTGTAGAAGCCAAAATTTTAATGCAAAAATTGTGGGTTGACAAAATAGATTGGGATCAACCTCTTTCAGGCAGCTTACTTGCATCATGGAATAATTTTGCAAAATCACTTCCTAACCTAAATAATGTAAAAATACCCAGATGGATATCATGTGAATCATCTGTTTCAATCGAATTTCACATTTTTACTGATGCCTCAGAAAAGGCATATGGAGCGTGCCTTTATGTCCGCTCCGTGGCCGGGGATGGCTCTGTGTGTGTGCGTCTTCTGGCCTCTAAAAGCAAAATCGCACCTATTAAGGCTACGACCATCCCTCGCCTTGAACTTTGTGCAGCATTGTTGGGATCAAGACTGTGCACAAAGGTCATGGAGTCACTGACCTTGAAACCAGAACGTTGCATATTTTGGTGCGACTCCATGATTGTCCTTGGGTGGTTAAAATCATCTCCGGCTCTTCTAAGGCCGTTCGTAAAAAACCGTATCTCTGAGATACAAGATAGCTACCAACCAAAATGTTGGCGTTACGTTCCTTCTAAAGAAAATTCAGCTGATCTCGTGTCTCGGGGTCTTGATGCGGACCTTATACAAACCTCGTCTTTATGGTGGTCAGGGCCGTCCTTTTTAGCGTCAGATCCTTCACATTGGCCGACTGCACCTGGTTCTGAAAGGGAAACCACATTACCAGAGATTATAACACATAAATCATTCGTCATTACTTCATCCAATTCAGATAACGCCAATGCCATTCAAACCTTGATTAACAATCGCTCAGATTATGCAAAGATACAGCGGGTAATTGCCTACATAAATAGATTCACGCACAATTGTCGAAATGCTAGTAATAGAAAACAGGGTTACCTTACTGCATCTGAATTATCTGCTGCATCAACCTTGATCCTTCGCATGTCTCAGCAAACCGCCTTTCCTGAAGAGTATGAACGACTGAAATCTGGAAAAGAGTTACCAAAACACAGTCGACTTAAATCGTTGGCCCCATTTTACGACTCTGGCCTTATCAGAGTTGGCGGTCGACTTAGTAATTCCTTTTACGATTACGGTGTTAAACACCCTATAATTGTTTGTTGTAAGCAACCTATAGTAAAGCTATTAGTCAGGATGTTGCATCTCCGCGCCCTCCATGCAGGTCCTCAGTTACTTATGTCAGTCTTACGTCAAAATTACTGGCCTCTTGGGGGTCTCAATTTAGTAAAGAATACTGTTCGACAATGTATCCGCTGCATTAGGCTTAAGGCAGAAACGATCCAACCTGTAATGGGAAACTTACCAAAGGAGCGGTTACATCTCGAATTTCCATTTATCGAAACAGGCACCGACTACGCAGGACCTATTTTGATAGCCGATCGCAAGGGTAGAGGCTGCAAGCTCGTGAAAGCTTATATTTGTATTTTCGTTTGCTTAGCAACACGGGCACTTCATTTGGAGCTTGTCTCTGATCTTACTAAAGAAGCTTTTATTGCAGCGCTCGATCGGTTTATAGCTCGTCGAGGGAAGCCGAGAACCATATTCTCGGACAATGGTACTACCTTTGTTGGCGCTGCCAACGATCTCGCTAACGTGCTGAATCAAGATTTAGCCAAGGATAGGACCGCTGAAGGTATTAACTTCTCTTTTATTCCCGCGTACACGCCTCATTTTGGCGGCTTATGGGAGTCCGCTGTAAAGTCGGTCAAGCATCATTTACGTAGAGTGTTAGGCCTTACGCATCTCACATTTGAAGAAATGTCAACATGCCTCAGTCAGGTCGAAGCAATTTTAAATTCACGGCCTCTTACCCCCCTTTCCGACGACCCCTCTGACCTTACACCCCTTACTCCGTCACATTTTCTTATTGGGAGATCTCTCACGTCGGTGCCACATCGTCAAGCCTCCAGCCAGAACATCTCAAGTCTCCAAAGGTTCCATCGCATTGAAGTTCTCAAACAGCACTTTTGGAATCGTTTCTCAAACGAATACATCTTCAACCTTCAGCAGAGAACGAAATGGCGCCACTCAAGAGGAAAGCTTGAAGTTGGGACCATGGTGGTAGTTAAGGAGAACAACCAACCGCCTCTCATGTGGTTGATGGGCCGTATCGTCAACGTGCTACCTGGGAAAGATGGAGTCGCCAGAGTAGCAGACATCAAGACAAAGAAGGGAATCATACGTCGAGCCTTTAATACAATATGCCCTCTTCCGATCTACAGTCTTGAAGACAATGGGTCTTCAACGCCGGGAGTATATGGTACCGATAGCACCAGCGCATCATCATCATAAGTCCTGGACGCTCGGAGCAGAACCGGTCGTCCAACCGCGGCCGCGCCCGCGCCCCGCGGCCCGCGCACCGCGCATACATTCTCTCACCAACCGCGGCACACGAAACACGACGGCTCGCGCCCGTCCCGCTCGCGATTAACTGTACGCGCCGCGCTCTGTTTTATATTGTAACGGTAAATTATAGGTTTTAATATATTCTTACATAAGTTATACAGTCCACATTATTTCTCTCCAGTAGCTAGACCAACAAGGACCATTGTAAAGGTCTTTTTTTTAAATTATGTGATTATTTCAGTAATTGACAAAAAAAGTTAAAATTATTTTTGGGTGACAGTTTTACAAATTATAGCATTTACATTTAATTTTTCGACATTTTCATTTTCGACGACCGGTCTGGTCTAGTGGATAGTGACCCTGTCTGCTAAACCGATGGTCCTGGGTTCGAATCCCAGTAAGGGCATTTATTTGTGTGATGAACACTAATATTTGTTCCTGAGTCATGGTTGTTTTCTATGTATATAAGTATCTATTTATCTATACAAGTATGTATATCGTCGCCTAGTACCCATAGTACAAGCTTTGCTTAGTTTGGGGCTAGGTTTGATCTGTGTAAGATGTCCCCTAATATTTATTTATTTATTTATTTAATTATGTACAAAAAATCGAAAAACAATTTTATTTTGGCGAAATTGACGTAAACTCTTTTAGTATTTTTTCCTTATTTTGGCCTCAGAAATGCGTGGTTAAAATCTCTCGGGGTTCCTGGTATGTAACAATAATAATTGTTGGCGCCTCGTAGGTTTTTTTATTCAGAAAGGTTTTGACATTGGAAATGTCTTTTCGTTCGCTCCAGTATACGGTCCGATTTCACGAAAAAGTGCGATCCCCTTATATCTCGGAAAGTTGTGAAGATATGATATTAAAAAATAGGCTCAAAAGACGCATAATCACGAGAGCTGTAAGGTGCAAAAATAATTATTCGAGAAAGTCAAAAACAAAAAAAAATATGGTCGAAATAGTGAAAATAAAATTCAATTTTTTCCGGATTTTTGATTTTGGTGCTCGATAATTTGGAAACGAAGAATGATATCAAAAATTTGAGAAAAACGGCTCTGGACAATTTAGTCAGCTACAATTTGAGCCTAAAACAAAGACGATCGGGTTAAGGGTTTGCCCTGTAGCCTAACCTTAAAATAGTCAAAAAGTCAGAACGACATTTTTCACAGGACATTTATGACTTCATGTTTCGCAGAGTTCGTTATCGGTGTTTGTTGTGAATTATCGGGATTATGACGGCAGAATAACACTTGCACTGCGTGGGCTTTCAAAATCGCTGCAGATTTTTCTTGGTCTAACTCTATCTATCCTGTTTGAGACGGGCGTAGATAACGCACTATTCGACAATCTATGCATTCTTGTGGTGGTGGAAATAGAAATAGAGATAGAGGCAGAGGCAGAGGCAGAGGCAGAGGCAGAGGCAGAGGCAGAGGCAGAGGCAGAGGCAGAGGCAGAGGCAGAGGCAGAGGCAGAGGCAGAGGCAGAGGCAGAGGCAGAGGGAGAGGGAGAGGCAGAGGGAGAGGGAGAGGGAGAGGGAGAGGGAGAGGGAGAGGGAGAGGGAGAGGGAGAGGGAGAGGGAGAGGGAGAGGGAGAGGGAGAGGGAGAGGGAGAGGGAGAGGGAGAGGGAGAGGGAGAGGGAGAGGGAGAGGGAGAGGGAGAGGGAGAGGGAGAGGGAGAGGGAGAGGGAGAGGGAGAGGGAGAGGGAGAGGGAGAGGGAGAGGGAGAGGGAGAGGGAGAGGGAGAGGGAGAGGGAGAGGGAGAGGGAGAGGGAGAGGGAGAGGGAGAGGGAGAGGGAGAGGGAGAGGGAGAGGGAGAGGGAGAGGGAGAGGGAGAGGGAGAGGGAGAGGGAGAGGGAGAGGGAGAGGGAGAGGGAGAGGGAGAGGGAGAGGGAGAGGGAGAGGGAGAGGGAGAGGGAGAGGGAGAGGGAGAGGGAGAGGGAGAGGGAGAGGGAGAGGGAGAGGGAGAGGGAGAGGGAGAGGGAGAGGGAGAGGGAGAGGGAGAGGGAGAGGGAGAGGGAGAGGGAGAGGGAGAGGGAGAGGGAGAGGGAGAGGGAGAGGGAGAGGGAGAGGGAGAGGGAGAGGGAGAGGGAGAGGGAGAGGGAGAGGGAGAGGGAGAGGGAGAGGGAGAGGGAGAGGGAGAGGGAGAGGGAGAGGGAGAGGGAGAGGGAGAGGGAGAGGGAGAGGGAGAGGGAGAGGGAGAGGGAGAGGGAGAGGGAGAGGGAGAGGGAGAGGGAGAGGGAGAGGGAGAGGGAGAGGGAGAGGGAGAGGGAGAGGGAGAGGGAGAGGGAGAGGGAGAGGGAGAGGGAGAGGGAGAGGGAGAGGGAGAGGGAGAGGGAGAGGGAGAGGGAGAGGGAGAGGGAGAGGGAGAGGGAGAGGGAGAGGGAGAGGGAGAGGGAGAGGCTGTTATGGTCATCTCTCGTCACGTCAAACTGCTGTCAAGAAAATTTCATATCTTGCAGCAAGTGGGCCGCTGCCGATCACCACTTCTCGAGTTGACTACGGATTTGCCGTGTAATAATTTTCTTGTACTTTGAACATTAATATATCCTGCTTATTAATCGAAAAATGAAATATGTACCTATACTTATGCGCCACGGCGACAATTATTCAAACTTGGATACGCGTGTGGAAATTTTGCAATTTGTTTGTTCACATGCGTTATGTCCAGGATACTTGTGTTAGTCTAAGAATAAAATAATTATCATTCAACGTTGTAGTTTTATTTCGTAACTTTTTCCTTATCCAGACTTTCTCGTCGCTCAGCGACAATATTTTTTCGAATTCCGTAGATTCATTTCCAATGTGCTCGATAGTCGTGTGAGGCACGAAATCTGTGTATTTTTTTTTATTATGTGATTATTTCTGTAATTGAGAAGCTATGTCACTGTTTCTAATTGGGTGACTCTGGACTATTTGAAATTCATTGTGAAATGGGATTTTACAGAATCTCTTTCAAATCGCGCATTTGGCAAAAAAAGTTTTTAATTTTTTTTTAACGTAAATTATTTGTATATCTTTCACGGGACAATGATGACTCGGACCTTTGGTAGGCGTGCGCGGAGCCCAAGCCAACATGTAGATGCCCTTATGACACTTATGAAATGTGGGTTACACCGAGCGGATGCTGTCCTTGCCCGTGTCATAGAACGCGCGCAGAGGCAACACCCGCCAGGGTGTGGACTATTGACAGTTCATGGAATCTAAAATGAAAGCGATGTAGTAAATTGTGAGCTATGGAATATTAAACGTAATTTTATAATTGTAAAATATAAACATATTTTACAATTTGATTGAATTTTGGGGTGACACCCACAATTTCCGCCCCGGGTGCCACCCATGCTAGCTACGCCACTGTTATCTGGTATAATAAAAACTTAAAATATACGGACCTTTTTATGTTAATCTAAATTAAAATCGCTGTCTTCTTACGACATGGCCCTCAGATGGGTGCTGGCTCTGCCGGCTGCTCCTGCTGCTCATCGGCTGGCTGCTGGCCCCGGAGACGTCGGACCAACGATGCTCGTTGTCGCATGCGATTGAACCTGGTCAGCTCCCGCTGTACCATCCCACGGTGGTACTTGAAGTATTGTCGAATCCCGAGGATGATGATGGTTTCGACGCAGATGGCCAGTAGCGTGGCCACCATAATATTTATGTTGTAATGGTGGGTCTCGGCGTCTAAAACCGCGCGGCCGCCGTCGCCGTGTTGATTTATTACGGCCTCCTCGTTCTTCTGCTCACAAACACACTTGGAACATTGTTTCCCCATGTTTACGATATTTAATTTTGCTGTCCGTAACGTGACTGCGCGTGCGCACGAGCGATTTCCGAAGGTGACTAGCCATTGTCCGCGAGTAGTAAAAAGTCTTAGTAAGCAAAACGTGTCACGGTCGCCATGAGGTGACGAGAGGAGTAGAGGGGTTATTAAATTAAACACATGCGCTCTATCTAATGGTCCGTTTACTACTGGCCTACTAACTCAACAATCTTGCACCCTATACTATACTACATCGCTTTCGATGCGTATTTAATTTACAATAAGCAATAGTTATTTGTACAACAAGAGATCAAAGTTTGATATTTCTTCGAGTGCTTATTTTGAGTCCCGTGCAAGCGAAAGATTCTATAGTAGATTCACGAGCGTAGCGAGTGAATCTAATTTAGAATCTTGAGCGTAGTAAGGGACTCAAAAGCGCACGAGATGTAAATAACTTTGATCTCGTGTAGTACACAAAATTTTTCATCTCAGCAGTGAGAACATACCTACTATTAGGCAACTTGAAAAATGTAATCCTTCTTCATCACTGCACTTATGTTTTCTTAAGATATATAAACAATTAAGTTTAATTACCGCAATCGACCACAAAAACAAAACTTAATAATAAATTTCAGTAAAATAATATGGAAATAACCACCAACTGACACTTCAAACGACAACTCTTTTTAGTAAAAAAAAAAATTGTATGATACGGTCCGAATTGCGGATACGTACTATTTGTCAACTATGGTAGAAATTCTTAAAAGTAAAATAATTAATTGTGCATGATAATCTGTATATTTTTTGAGTTAATTATTTTAACTGTTCAATAAAATACCTAAAATATAGTATTTTATTAGTTTTTATCAAATCTACAACTTTATTTTTATTAATTATTCTCTTTATTCATTTCTCATCTTAAGTTAGGTTATTTTATAATATGAATATAAAAGTAAAATATAAAAACACTTACAAAACCATAAAAATTAATATAAACACATTATAAAAAACCTAACCTAGGGTGCCGCCAGCAGCGGGGCAAGGCCCAAGCTACCGGTGGTCAGGGCTGCAGAGAGAGGAACCGGCGGACTATCCGCGCCGTGTCCAAGATCACCGCCTTCTGCATCTGACCCTTGATCCAACCACCTAGCGAGAGTCTCTCAAGGTGTTGGTCGAGACTCTTCGCTATTAGACCGTTTACTGAAACGACTATCGGGACAATGATCGTCGAATCAACATCCCACATGGCGGTTATCTCGTGAGCCAAGTCTAGGTACTTACTGGACTTGTCCTTCTCGGCCTTCACGAGATTCTCATCATGGGGGATGGTGATGTCAACGAGCACGGCCCGACGTTGCGATCGATCTATTATCACAATATCAGGCTTATTGGCTACAATAGTCCTGTCAGTGATGATAGATCGATCCCAATAGAGCGTGGCACGACCATTCTCGAGAACAGGCGCAGGTAAGTACTTGTAGTACGGTACTTCGCGGTCCACAAGGTCATATAGAAGAGCAAGTTGCTGGTGAATAATCCTGGCTACGAGATTATGTCTGTGCAAGTACTCGCCGTTAGCAAGATGAGAGCAACCGGAAATGATATGCCTGAGTGACTCTCCGGGACGGCGGCATGCCCGACAGATGTCGACCGTACCGTCCTTCAGGATATATTTCCGATAGTTGTTCGTCATCATCACTTCGTCCGCAATTGCACAGGCAAAACCCTCGGTTTCTCCGAAGAGGTCCCCGAATCGTAACCAGTTCACCGACGCGAGCAGGTCCACATCGGGTCCCGTGAGGGCCTTGTAGAACCGCCCGTGTAGCACCTTACTCTCCCATGCCGCCTTGCGATCCGCAGTACTTAGTACCACAGGTTTGCGCCAGTTCTCGTTTGCCAAGGAAAGCGGCGTGAGGTTCCTATCTACTGCCACCACATCACGATGCATCCCACACTCGTTGTTAAGGAAATAGTTCCTGAGATTGTACACCTCGTGGTTGTGGAGATCCTTGGCGTTTAGGAAGCCTCGGCCTCCACACTTCCGTGGGATGTACAATCTCATAACTGACGAGCGTGGGTGTAGCATGCGATGTGCGGTGAGCAGTGATCGGACCCTCCGATCCAGGGCGTCCAGCTCGGTCTATTAATTTATTATTATGAATTCATATTCGTACGTGGTTTGGAACGATGCGGTCTGAAGTTTTTCGGGGGTCTACTTCTACTATGAACCGTCAATATAGCGTTGAATGTCGTTTTAACTTTTTTTGTCTGAATCTTTTTGCTAACAGTGTGAAAGCGACAGAGATAATAGAACCCAAGTATTTCGATCTTATATTAGACCCCGCATGTTGAAATTACATTTGACTATAAAGGTCACTTGAATGTTATTTTGTCTCACTCAGTGAGCAAAATCGCATTTTGCTCACTGTTTTTACGAAGCAAAGTACCCTTGTTCGAGCTGCTGAGGTGAAAAAGAAATTTTCATAACATTCTTCATTTTACGACTATCGGCTATTTTCGGAAACTCTCGGTTGGTTTCGTTTCGAACTTCAAATAACCAAAATTATGTTTATTATGTTGGTATGCAGTGATTTCGGCCTTTTTTACTCGAAGTAAAATAAAAAGTGCTGTCAACCTCAATCTTTTACCTTAGTTTATGCTGCCCATACGAGTGACATGCCATATAATGACTGATAATGACTTATCAATATCAATAGTAATTTGTATTTTGTTGTTTTAAATTTCTTTTTGAGTTATGTTATTCAGATTTACTTTCACAGCTTCGGCAAACAAATTCGTCCGGGGACCGGGCTGCCGAGATGGGCCAAAAATACAAAGTTGATAGCAAGTTATAATGTAGGTAGATAAAATTTAAGTGCATGTTCAGATATTTTTGAGCGAAACGACCTGGTGAAAATAAGCAAACGTACAGTCAGCAGTCAGCCAAATATCGTAATATAACTCTGTTGCTATAGGAATAAGGATGTGTTCCGATATACTGGCGGAATACTGAGAGACAAAAGTGGCTAAGCTTACATTGGCACGGACATTTAGAGAGAATGGGAGAGGATCGTGCCGTGACGAGAGCGTACTTGGGACAACGAAATGGGAGACGCCCAATTGGACGTCATAGGTACCTACCGCTGGAACGACGTAGTTGCTCGAGATCTGCTTATCCTCGGCCATGGGGACTGGCGAGAGCTATCGCAAGACCGAGAAACATGGTGTGTTTTGTTTTGTCTTTTCTCGGAGGCCAGGATTCACATAACCGTAGTAAGTAATGTTAGTATTCAGAAAGGGAAATGGGGAGTACGTACGTTTGTACCAAAAGGCGATTTATGGGCGGTGGTCGTCCATATTCGTCTTAAGGCGGATATTAATCTAATGAACGTTTTTGCAATTAGGCTTATAAAAATAAATAATAATTTTATGTTGAAACGAGTTTTAAATAAATAACTACGTAGATGAAAAAGTATAATTTTGCCTTTTATCAAATCACATAATTTTTTTCAGATATTTTGCGTATTAAGTTATCCAAATAACGGGTACAAATAAGAAATCCCTATCACCGTTATGAACCCTGGCAGGGTTGACACACTCTTTATTTCATTTACGCGAGCGGAGCTGCGGGCCCGTCTAGTAAATCATAAAAATCAATCACTTAAAACGTTGCATAAAAACAATTTGCCACTTATGGAAAATAGTGAGTGCATCTATCGACACATTTGTCGATATATCGATAACCTAGTAAATGTCAAACTGAAATTTAACAAGTTACGATTTTGGTGAAATTATTATTAGGTACAATAGTACCTAATAATGATTTCATAATATGTTAAATTCCAATTTTTGAACCAAAAACGGTAAAAAAACACTAAAAATAACACTCCAAACACTCCCACGCCGTACTCGCATATCGACAACAAGTCGATGAAATTTAAAACAACACTATTGTCCGCCATATTGAGTTCAATTATTAGCACCTCTGCACTCTGCAGTACGGGTGTCAACTCCAGTTGCCAGCAAAAAAGCGGTAATTTTAAAATGATGTTTATGTCAGAGCCATCTACCAAAATTTATGATATTTTTTTCTTTGTATCTATACTAATCCCAGTGCATAATGTGACCGCTATTACCAAGCCACAAGGTCTCGTTTTGGTTTAAAAAAATGTGTAACACGACCACTACTTCGATCAAGTCCGATCAACTATAGTTGACACCCGTACTGCAGCGGTGTTGCCTTACTGGCAACTCTGGTTGACACCCGTAGGTAAAGGGTTAAACTGGCAACACCTGCTCTGATGTCAATTGTCAACGCTGCCCATAGAAGGTAGGATCGCATAGAAGTGGTATACGCGTGCCTCCGTGAGGGACAAAACATACGCAAATGCGACACTGTGATTGGTCGAATTCATTTGTTGCTCACCATTCTCCATACTAATAAAAAGGTGGGGAACAAACAAAAAGTGAGACTGTGACAAGGACAAGCAATAATACCGCTTTCTCTGCTACTCCTACTGAAAGATACATAAGACTATCCCGTTCTGTCAGTTACCCCCACCACTCATGCCAGATCCAGGTATATCCTAGATTCATGACGCTGCCGGGGTGGTATTCCACCTTCTAATTTCTTTATCCAATGTCATTGCGTCTCACTCTCTCATTAAAGTAAAATGTGAGACGCAATATACATTGCAAAGATATTGGGCACTTGGGCAGACGGAATACCACCCTACGCTGCAGCACTGCGCCACAAGCAAATATTCCGTAAACCCTGACCTCTGCATATTTCGTTTTT
Source organism: Cydia splendana (assembly GCF_910591565.1). Classification (NCBI taxonomy): domain Eukaryota; kingdom Metazoa; phylum Arthropoda; class Insecta; order Lepidoptera; family Tortricidae; genus Cydia; species Cydia splendana. Next base: position 2,156 of record NW_026946866.1, on the reverse strand, counting down.
CTGGATTTATATTGTTTAGAATAGTTTATTGAGGCTTTTTGGTTGGTGAATGATGTGGTCCGGTGATTGTAAACTGTCAAAAAATCGCGTTTCTGTGGTGTTTCATTTAGAGTGGTGGGTGAGGGTGACCTAACCTTTTCAATTCAAATGAAATTTGTTATCTACTTGTAGCGTTCACGCTGAAATCTGGCTTGGTTTGTTTCTCTTTTTAAATACTTAGTGGAAGGAGGTGGGGCAGAGGATCCCGCACATCTAAATGCCTTAATTTTGTTCCATACAACGGTAGGATGAGTTGAGGGAGATACAAATTCACAAATCTTACCATCTAGTTCTTTTTTTCTTAATAAGTACTTTCCTTTCCTGCATTTAGCTTGGATTTGTTTATATAAAATAAAATTGTCATTATTCATATTATTGCATAAATCATAAATCATTTATTTGCGTGAAAAGGGTACAGTTAGAGATGTTCACGTTTGTTGTTGTCCTCCTTTTTCAGCTGTCCACAAACAGCATGCAAACAATACAGTTTTATAAGCAAGAATATTAAAAAATATGCCTACTTATTAAACACTTATAACTAAGAAAACCATGCCTATATACAAGAGTGTCCATGTGCACACAATTAAATAACATCATTAAAATTTTATTATCATAATTAACATAATATAGGATCATTATTGAAATAAATAGGAATTATTTATATTACGTAGGTATTGATGTTAAATTATATCATAAAATTCATAAATTGGTTTGATTGTCAATATAGTTGTTCATTAATTTCATTACATTCATCATAATCATCATCTAAAAATTCTCTTACAGAGTAATACCTTTCTTGTATGAGCCATTTGTGTAAGGCCTTTTTAAATTTATGGTAAGGCATATGTTTTATGTCCTCTGGTATTTTATTGTATATTTTGATGCACATTAGACTACATTTTTTTCTTAATAAGGCTATCTTTTGTGGCTTACCAACTACTAATCTATCCTTATTTCTAGTACCCCTTGGGTAAATGTCACCAGCCGTACTAAATAGCTCTATATGCTCCTTTACAAATTTTGCCGTTTCGTATATGTACAGACATGGAAGGGTAAGTAGGTTTAAAACCCTTTATAGGGCAAGATTTTTTTTTGGGCAATCTTCTTTATTTTTAGTTATATTGTAGTTTAGGGTTATACCGAAAATCTAATTTCTTAAAATTTTTGGAAATTTTCGGAAAAGCGAGATAATTGGCGGTCAACCATATGACCGTTGACCATTTGATGTTACTTCTAGGGTGGTCATCCATTTGACCAGTGATCATGCAGCGTTATACAATGCGGTCTATATATTGACCACTGCTCATTCACCTACAACTTATTTAAACCACACAATTAAACAACTTTTAAGAAAATAATATCGTTTTTATTAAATAATCAACTTTTAAAGTTTACAACTAACGAAAAGATTCTAAGGCACAAATGAGATCAATCATTGTTATAATATTATACTATTCTATAGGTTACACCTGAAGGAACTTTAGTTATATTGGACAAATTTTTACCTTTTATAAGTTATTTCTTATTTGTTATATTGTTATAGCTTGAAACAAATTCAATGAAGTGCCCATTTGACTTGCATACCGGTTGCTCTCAACAATTATATTGGTCATAACATCATAGGTAAAAAATAAAGTGAATATTTTTAACGGATTGAGCAAATCAACTTCAACATTAATACCTGCATATGAACTAAATTTAAAACCTTTGTACTCTTGGGGGGTCCTGTAGATTCGTTTAAAATCAAACTGTTCCTGAGATGGCTGGCTTGCAGTTGCTTGAGTTTCTCCACATACTGCAGACACCCTACCACGGCTACCTATGCCACCACGGCTACCTCTGCCGCTATGGCTTCCTCTGCCACCATGGCTTCCTCTGCCACCAAGGCTACCTTGGCTACAGTGTTGCACTGATGACCCTGTTGCACTTGTGGATGGAGAGTTTATGTCATTCACAGTTTGTCGTTTAGATGCAGCGTTAGTGCCTCCTCTGGTTCTAGCTCCTCGTCTACGTTTTTCAGATGTTTGTACCTCTGGTGGTGGTGGTGATGGTGAAATAGTGCTGCCTGTCTCTTGGGTTATGTCTTGTAACGTCCCTTATTGGCTAACGCTATGTAA
>NW_026946865.1:0-68137 GCF_910591565.1 Cydia splendana | reverse complement strand
ATGCTGATTACGACGTTTAAAGGAAACTAATATTAACACTCATCAATAAGTAGTCGTGAATTGGAACAAGTATAAATTTAAAAAAATTGGAAAAGTAAAAAGCACTAGTTCGACATAACCAACTTTCCGCACGCTAAACAGCTACGTAAAGTAGCACTTTGTGAGCAACTGTATTAAAAAATATCTTACATACCTAGGTTTGGTTTAGATGATTAAAGTTATATTATTTCACTCAACGGCGCATTTATAATAAAAGTTTTATCTAGAAATATTGAATACGTCTTATTTTGGCGTTTTACTTGTTTTTATAAATGTGGGCATCTCATAGTAGGATGATAAAATCTAGTCAATTAAGTGGATTTCTGCAAAATATCATTAGTTTTAGCAATATGTGAAATAAGCTTTTGAATAAAACGATAATAAACCGATTTCTCGTTCTTTTTCTTATTTTTTATAATATTCGAATAATTATTCGAATATTCGAATATGTCGTCAGAAAAAGTCGAATATTCGAATACCTGAAAGTTTCGAATATTTGCAAGCCCTAGATATCTTTGAAAGTTGCGTGTAGTACTGTAAAGTTGGAAACTACGCTTATGCGTAATATGTAGAGTCATATGTAGAGTCATATGTAGAGTCATATGTAGAGTCATATGTAGAGTCATATGTAGAGTCATATGTAGAGTCATATGTAGAGTCATATGTAGAGTCATATGTAGAGTCATATGTAGAGTCATATGTAGAGTCATATGTAGAGTCATATGTAGAGTCATATGTAGAGTCATATGTAGAGTCATATGTAGAGTCATATGTAGAGTCATATGTAGAGTCATATGTAGAGTCATATGTAGAGTCATATGTAGAGTCATATGTAGAGTCATATGTAGAGTCATATGTAGAGTCATATGTAGAGTCATATGTAGAGTCATATGTAGAGTCATATGTAGAGTCATATGTAGAGTCATATGTAGAGTCATATGTAGAGTCATATGTAGAGTCATATGTAGAGTCATATGTAGAGTCATATGTAGAGTCATATGTAGAGTCATATGTAGAGTCATATGTAGAGTCATATGTAGAGTCATATGTAGAGTCATATGTAGAGTCATATGTAGAGTCATATGTAGAGTCATATGTAGAGTCATATGTAGAGTCATATGTAGAGTCATATGTAGAGTCATATGTAGAGTCATATGTAGAGTCATATGTAGAGTCATATGTAGAGTCATATGTAGAGTCATATGTAGAGTCATATGTAGAGTCATATGTAGAGTCATATGTAGAGTCATATGTAGAGTCATATGTAGAGTCATATGTAGAGTCATATGTAGAGTCATATGTAGAGTCATATGTAGAGTCATATGTAGAGTCATATGTAGAGTCATATGTAGAGTCATATGTAGAGTCATATGTAGAGTCATATGTAGAGTCATATGTAGAGTCATATGTAGAGTCATATGTAGAGTCATATGTAGAGTCATATGTAGAGTCATATGTAGAGTCATATGTAGAGTCATATGTAGAGTCATATGTAGAGTCATATGTAGAGTCATATGTAGAGTCATATGTAGAGTCATATGTAGAGTCATATGTAGAGTCATATGTAGTCAGACCTATACATAGCTATACGTTGAGTGGTTTTCATGTAAAGAGTCGATGACGTATGTCCAGACGCTAGTATCAGTAGATAGGAAGCGCCATCTGAATCTTGTGGAATCGATGTGTTTGTGTAGGTATACACAATATACAACGCACGTGGATGGACGTGTGAGACTTTGACGCGCGTGGATGAATGCGCTAGACTTTTATTCCAACTTTCATAAATATATTTACAACAATTTAAAATAATTAGTCAACCATATATCAGTATAATTTAATCATAAAAACATAATAAACAGTAATAATAATAAGCAAAGAAAAAATTATAAAATTTCTACACGTCTATTACTAATATGTTGAGTTCTCATCTGAGTGCAGTTTAGATTAAAACGGTATGAAATATCATATTATGTGTGTTATACACGAGTTGCTAAAATCCTAAGATTTTAATAATACTTTTATATTCACAAATTAAAAAAAAAGAGACGAAGGAATTAGATACCGACACTTGAATAATAAAGGAAACAACGATTATCGCTCGTTCGTAAATATAAAATTACATGTAATGGAAATCGATACACGCGTAGATTAATGATACCTGTTTTCTTAATGTTCAACTTGAACTTGGCTGGGCGCGTGAGCCATAGAGATTAGACATTCATAATGTAAAATATATATAAAACCAATGGTTATTACTGAGGAATATACGGTAAATTCTCTGCAAAAGAAATAAAATGTTGTTATGTTTAATTCATAAGTAAAGCTTTTAAATTTACACGGGAAGTCATTTCTTCCATTATTTCAATCACCATAGTACAACATCATTATGAAGTTTTATATATCAAATAATAATTGATAAGGTGCTTCGCTTTTAATATACTGTCAAACTGTTCAATATTACTTGACAATTAAACATGATTATTATGCATATGTGAATTTACATATTTTTATATTCTAATACCGTGTTCGATAATCGATAATTCATAAGAAAGTCCCACTTATTTGAATGTCAATTTCAATACAAGTTATAAAGTTACAAAAATTAAATATATCGTTTTTATTTAATGAGGCTTCAGAAAACGGTCCTTAATTTGTCTTACTTTAATTATTTACGAATATCTCGATCTAGTAAAATAGTATTATAAATAATATGCAAGATAAACTGTATTCTATATACCCACACTTTATTGTGTCCAGGGTTTTATACGTGAATTATAACAGTAATAATATTTTACTTGTGACTAACGAATTAATTTATTAATAAGTCTTATTTTCGTATAGCCAGAATCATTTTAATAATAAACATACTACAAGCATACATACATAATTACATGCATTAATTGTCGAATCTGATTTAATTAGTATTATCATTAATAAGTCTTTAGATATGTCCGAATAAGGAATTAGGATAAAAAATGCACCGTAATACCTATTAGACTTTAGTTTCCTAAAAAAAAAACACGACTATAGCTGGAAATTAAATATTTGGTATTCAAACTCAACTACAATAATAAACTTGTTGGTTCAGATAAAACCTGTTGAAAAAAAAACATAGTATTCCTTAGTCACTTTGTAACATGAATATTCTTCGATCTAGATTCGCTAAGAGTATTGTTATAATGACCAAATACTTTTAAAAATAAATCGCAATGTAGATGTTCATCATTCATGTGGAATAATTAATTAACTAGTTTATGTCTGATGTTTAAATCCATTTTATGTGATGAGGAATTTGTTCTTGTAATGAAGTTATGAACTTCTGTAATAAAATTATTCATTCGTTCATTCAAATTTACAAAACCTAACGGTTACTTAGTTTATGTTCTTATACCTACTTGATGGATCTTTAATGGCTATAATTATGACCTAAGGCGTGTAAGCAGTTCAAATGAGGATTAGTCGGTCGCATTCATATTAAAATATAAAACTTTGACTGTTGATAATAGCAGGTTAAAGGACAATAGAACTACCTCTACAATAAGATTAATTTCTTATCAATTAAACTCTTCAAACGAATTCAGTCATAATATCTTAATAAAAAAAAAATCGTTGGCGGCAGGTAACGTTCGAAGTCAACATATTATATCATTAGATAATCAGTAGCCCAAAAAAAAAAACATAATCAGTCACTTATATTATTATCATCAAGATGTTTTTATATCTTGGCACAATTATGATTGCATTCATGTCAACTACGGGCTGGGCCCGAAGATATAAAATCAGAACCATGCATTCTTTATAGAGATGTGACACTTATGTCCTATTTTCATTATTAAACCTTATTGCGCAATACATGATATAGTGAATTGTGGACTATTTTATTTACAAATATTATAATAATTAATACAAATTAGGTACAATTTGGTAGCCATGTCGTTAATGTACTAAAATAATTGAAACGTGAAACAATAAATTCATAACATGCTTAAATCGATATAACGATTAAATAAATCAATGAAACAAAAAACGAGTATTCAATAATAATTAAAAAAAAGGAAGTTTTAATTTCATATATCTAAAGAAAGTCTTGAAAGTTTCAGAACGACCCAGGAGCGTCCAGGTGAAAGGGCCAGGGTTTGGTATTCCATTACCACCCAGGAGTGCCCAGGTGAGAGGGTCGGGGTGTGGAATCACTTCCGACCCAGGAGTGCCTAGGTGAGATGGCCAGGGTAATGATATTCCTGTTCCTTAGCAGAACTAAGGTGCTTCTACGCAGAAGTACGTAACGATCGTTGACTACACCGCAGAGTCTTCGAATGCTGGCATCATGGCACGCGAAGCTGCGGCTAGTAGCGGCACGAGATCCGGTGCCCCGTGTTGCGCAGCATCAGCGTGGTTGGCGGCATCTTCATCCAGGATAGCTTCAGATTTGTCGATGGCACTATCGCAGTGGGCAGAACTTGCGTGGTCGGTGGCACCATTGCAGTTAATGAGAACGTGGCGTCGGTTAGGCAGACGGCGCAACCCGCGGTGACGCAACTATCTTCTGTTGGGGAAGTGATCCATGTATAGCGGTTTGAATATTTACGTGCGAAAGTGAATGGTGTTGTGTACGTATATTATATTATATTTCTTGATCATAATTATTGAAATTTAACAAGTGTTAAAGAAAATTTAATAATGCTAGATTGCGTAATCTTACAGATAATGAAACATAGTGTACCGTCTATTACGCTTATCGTATGAATTTTCTATTGTTTAATATATTTCTGCAAGCCGAACTAATTAAATTTATTCGTTTCTATGTTGACATAATGTTTCTTTAACTTTGATAACAGACTTGTAAAAATTCTTCGAAAACCATAATTTGAACGATTAATAATATTATGTTTTGGTATCGGCCACCTATTTCCTAATTATCATTAATTATCATTATATTAATGCCTAATAATTAACAATATTACACATTATAATTATAATCTTATTAATAGTATATGTATATCGTGAAATCATGAGTGCACATGAGTATTACGTGTTTGTAATTTTATTTTCTGTTGTTACTTATTATTATTTAATATGCATATTATGTGCATAAATATCATTCACATAGTAATATTGGATCAGTGAATCTTGGTTTGTTTGAATGTATACATTTTGATTCATTATTTTCATAAATTGGTCTTTATTTTTATCATTTTAACTATTTTATATTAAGGTTTGGCGAAGGGTCTCGCCTCGAACAGGATGGCCGAGCTGTAAGGATCATTATTTATTAATAGCTTATATTTTGATCATTCTTACTTTTATTTATGATTAGCTTATAAAAGAGTATCAATTGACTCATACTTGTCACTGGTTCCCGCCATTTTGAATTGTTATAAAAAGGCCGGTATAGCAGTGACAAGTGGCCAGTTCGAGTACGGACAAGTTACAGCCCGTTCACACAGAGTCTCCGTAGTTACGGTACCCGTTTTAACGGATACAACAAAAAAATATGCTTTGTTCACACATAGGCAACGTATAACGTTCAACGTATCCGGCATTAACTGAGAGCCCGTTCACACATAGTCTCCGTAATTACGGTACACGTAAATTCGCAGTATACTACCGCTAGTCTACCAGGATGGACGTTGTCGTGTTGTATTGGTACTATCGCCGGCGGAGACGGTACAATCGGCGTTATTGGCCAAACTGTCAGGGTCCCTCTATGACATTTGGTCGAGCACCCCCCCACCTAGGTCTGACCGTTTGGCCGGACCGTCCAACATTTTTCTGACCGGAAGCGGTAGACCAAAAGTCGGAAGTTTCTGGGGGTCACCAAGCCGCCCTCTATACGACCGTACCAAAGTCAAACACCCCACGAACCTCCTTCTGGGAGAACAATTGTGTCAATCAATCTTCGGGCTGCGGGAATGACGAACAATGCAAAATCCTATACAAAAAGTGTGTTAAGCGAGCCCGAAGGGCGAGCTTCAGGCCGGGAGGCCGAAGGCCGACCCCGGCGGAGGGCCGAAGGCCCAGACACTCCACCCCGACTCCCAAAACGCGAGGCCGAAGGCCGAGCTGCGTGAATGCAGATCCTCCAAGCGTTCTACAAAGTCAACTGTTTTGATAAGCGGAACCGGCGGGCCGAAGGCCCGACGGCGAAGCGTCGAGGGATTGCGAAGGCCGAAGGCCGAGCTCCGCGTAGGGCCGAAGGCCCGAAGCGTCACACTAGATGGGGAAGTTGTTGGGCCGTGTTTAAGCTCCAACTTCCCTCTTGAGCCCCGGAGCAAAATCAACCCTCCAAGTGTTTTAATAAGCGAAGCGTCGAGGGATTGCGAAGGCCGGAGGCCGAGCTCCGCGTAGGGCCGAAGGCCCGAAGCGTCCCCTACGAGTTCCCAAGCACGCGAGGCCGAAGGCCGAGCTGCGGGAATGAAGTGCTCGCATGCGGATCTTTTCTTTCTAGCAAAACTACAACTTCATTTCCTTTTCCCTCTGGAAAACAAACTACTACACAAAAACTACAGCACCAACAACAGCACAAACAACATCACAAACAACAGCACCAACAACAACAATATATTTAACTAAAGAGCTCCCCCCGCCCCGCACCCCACACACAGTTTATATCCAGTAAAAACGTACGGATACATGACGGATACGTATTCCGTTCATCCAGTATTTCGATGACAAAACGGAATGTCATAATTTAACGGACCGACATTTTTTACTGTATACTGAATACTGTGTCATATGTGAAGTCGCTCATACAACTCCATACGCCATCAATGAAAAAAAACGTATACGATAAAACGGAACAGTAAAACGGAGACCCTGTGTGAACGGGCTGTTAGAGTGAAGACGTCTTGAATAATTGATTGTAAATTGGTTGTTATAATGTTTGTAACAAATGAATAAAGTTAAAATATTGGTACAAGTAATAGTTTTCATCATCAACCCGGTAATAACCCAACATAATATGGTAAGTAATTGGTGGATCTCTTTAGTGGCTAGAGTTAAACCAAGAAAAGTCTGCAGAGATTTTGACAGCACAAGGTCAATCTCGAGAAGTCTATTAGTAGAGTTAGACCAAGAAAAGTCTGCATAGATGTTGAGAGCACACCAGTGCAGGTGTTATTTTAAACGTCAAACTTCTATGAAATTATGACATATAAATAACACTGGCACTGGTGTGCTCTCAACATCTCTGCAGCCTTTTCTTGGTCGAACTCTACTAATAGACTTCTCGAGATTGACCTCAGATGATTCACTTTACCACATAATAAGTATCTTTATAAAAATTCAAATTTTGGCATTATTCCTGGATTAAATATTTCCCTTTTGGTCAATTGAATACAGTCAGTTGTTGTTTGTTTCTAATTTTTTCCAAAACCTTTGGCACGGATACGGCATAATTATGATTTTCTCTTTCTTTGGCGTATTCTAGTGTTCTGTTTTCATTACTGTAGAGTCTACAGCAGCGGTTCTCAAACTTTTTTGGTGACGGAACCCTTTTGGAAAGCGAAATATTTGACGGAACCCCAAATTAAAAAGTTTCGTTCGTCACTGTGGACCAGATATACACCTATAGAACAGCTGGTTTTTTCTTATTATTACAAGTATTTTCGCGGAACCCCAACAGAGGCTTTGCGGAACCCTAGGGTTCCGCGGAACACACTTTGAGAATGGCTGGTCTACAGTATAGATAATACATATAAATTTTAATTGTTGTAACAACACTTTTTCTTTAAACTTAAATTTCACAGACTTTTCACCGTTGACAGGAATATTGCTAAGCAAATTTGTTTTCTATGTATGTCTTTAAACAAGGTACCTTTTGTATAAACTATGTAGGTAACTAATTTCTAACCTAAATCGCAGATTGTGTTGGGAGATAGTTGTTTTACCATTGTAATAAACTAATTCGCAGTTACGAACATCTACGCTAAACTCAAGTATCTCGGTCATCTATATGAATTACAAGTATCTCTGTTTAGTTACTTGTATTTAGCGTAGAAATGGGACATATACTTGAATTTAGCGTAGAATACAGGGTCAAAAAAAGATACTCGGATTTTAAAAACATGAATATTTTGAAAACTACACATTATTTTACAATTATTTTTTTGGTGAAAGATGCGCCTGAAATTGTAGATTCCGAAAATCCAAAAAAACCGTTTTTGAAAATTTTCGAGTTACTTGTTTTCTGCTTAGGGCAGCCGAGATAAGTGTTGCAACCAACAATTAGCCTGATCAACTAAAAGTTATTGTGACTCTTATATGCTTTAAGTTTTCAAAATGATGATTTCCTTTCAAAACGGGGTAGCTCGTGAAAATAAATAATGTAAGCAAGGTACACCAGGATACCAGGATACAACCAGGCAATAACCCTTGAAACCTAAACAATTCGAGCGAGCTCTCAATTGCAGCGGTCCTTGGACTCCTTGGGCACACGGAAAGGTTTTTTGTTGTTCCGATGTGTGAAAACAACTGTCTGGCAATACATATTACGCGTAATATGTATTAGCGCGCTATAATAAATAATACATTTTTGTATCCTTAATAAATATGTTGTATGTAAAAAAGGTCGGCCGACCGAGAGCGCTATTAAAAGGCGCTGTGTACTTTTTAAAAGACAGGTGACAGGTGACAGGTATCACAAAGTCAGCTTACATTATTAGGTCACAATGCAGACATTACAAAATGGCTCATTGGCGATCAATTCTTACAATAATAAACAAATTTTCCACAAATCACGAGCAAGAATTCTGATGAAAAAAAAAATTAAAAAATAAATGAAAACCCCAGGGAAAATAATATACACTATAACATTAGAATAGCATTTTTTTTTTTACAAGCACTAAATCCGTGAGACATCATGATACGGTCGAGTTACCTTGCATGAAGGTCCTTGGACACATAATATGTTTATTAATATAAACATGTGTTAAAAAACAGCCTGTAAAAAAAAATACTTACATATAAAAATCAAATATAGCATTATACTAAATAAAAAAAACAACTATCAATCAAAACAGAAAAGGAAATAAATGATTTTTACCCAAATAAATAAATAAATTTAAATGAAAAGAAAATAAATAAATAATATAATAAATTGTGTACTAAATATATTTATGAATAAAACTGAATTAAAACAAAGCATATTAATTATATTAAAAAAAATAAACGTAATATCAACATTAAATAAATACCTACAATTACAGTGATAACAATAAACAAATAATTTAATAAAAATAAAAATACATACTTAATTAAAAATAAGTTAAATAAAAAAAAAACACAATTAAATCACATAAATTACTTTATATATAAAATGTAAATACAATACACGTTGCATTGTGTCCAAAATGTAATAATAAATTAGTGAGTTAATGACCAGTTTACATGTCGAAGAGAATTCGCAAAGATACCTAACAACCTACTTGCCTTACCTACAAATAGGTCAATGTAATAATAATAAAAAACAAACATATATAAAATAAATAAAATAATACAAAACTTATTTCACTCTAAAGAATACAACTTAATTTAAAAGTTTAGAGTATTATATTATACTACAATACGAGTTTTTCGTCATCAATGTAGAAAAATCCTTTTAACCACATAGTTATTATTACCCAATGTATAAAAGAGCCATATACTGTTATTCAAAATCAGGGTACAAATATTAGCATTAAGTAAGAACATATTGTAAAAAGAAAAACCCAGTCACATAGCACAAAAATAAAACAACACACACATATTAATGCAACCATTACATTGTAAATGACATATTATCAAAATTATATATCAAATTTTCAAATTATTATACTTTTCGGCATCTAAAAATATCAGTTTACACTAAACCGTAATTTCATATAACAAATAGACCAAATTTATAATTTTAACTCTTATTCTCTAGAACGTAAGTATAGATTGCAAAAGCCCCAGGACGACGTAACTAGACATAATTTAATTAAGACAAAACAACTTAAAAAATTATAATAATAATAATAATAATTCATGTAACTATAACGTAGGAGACTTAATATTAATAAAAAAAAGGAAGATAGAGATAACATGGACCCCGTATACACGGAACTCTACACAGTAGTACAAGACCAAGGTCAAAATTTAAAAATATTAGTATCAGGAAAAGAAACACCAAAACAGAACAAAGCACTATTACCATTAAAACTCACCTCTTCGGCACACCAGACACGAGAAATGCACACACATACACACACAAACACACAAGTCAAATTCAAACGTAATTGCAAGTTCCATGATCGACACGAATCCACGAAGCAAGCGACAGAACTGATCTAATAATCTAACACATACACATTTTTTATTTTACAAAATGCAATTTAAAACCGATCACATTTAAACTTACCAAGTCGATAGAATCCAAAAAAGGATCTCCATCTTCCTTATTAGAACATAAGAAAGCAAGCGACGTATTGTTTACAGTATTAAATGTAATGTTACATAGGAATAATTATAAGTAAGGCACGTACTAAATGTCAATACCGCACTTTTAGCTATAAGATAAATATAGTCATGTAACCTTTAGGATATTTAATAGCAGAGTAAGCAAAATAATAAACAACGACACCAAGGTGTTTATTGTAATTTAATAACAAAGTAGAAATACGTAACAGGAAGTGAAAACCAAGTATTGTAATAACATATAGAATAGATAATTTTAAGTACCTATTAATGTGTAACATGTTAACCACAGTTTTTTTTTATTTTTGAAATATTTTCAACATTGTAAACCTTTAATTGTTTAAACCATAATTTATCTTTAATCAACTTTTTAAAATAATCCATTAAATTATTTTATTTAACATACCTAATTAAAATTATATCCAATTTAATATTTAAGATATCCTTGCATGTTTTTTTTTTAAGGTAGTTTTAGTGTTTTTGTTTGTATTTTTTTTTAATAGCTATTATATACATATACGTTTTGTTTTATAAGATTAACATATATTGGAATAGTTAGAAAGTAATGTCTAAGATTAAGTTATTGTTTATATTGTAATTACGACAAAAATATATTGTAACCTATTTTTGTCTCAAAAAAAAAAAACGGGGAAGGTGTACGGTGAGTAGGCACATGACGTATTGAGTATTAAGGTCAACACGTCATGTGACATTTAAGGTGACATTTAATAAATAGAAAATATATTTAATAAAATAAACAATAATTCTAATTACATTTTCATAAAGGTCACCTAAATGCCACTCACGTAGGCCACTAGTATATAAGCACCAATTTACTCAATAAAGATGTTCAGTATTCAGCAGACTTTCTAGTATTCATTATCTACCCAAACGCCCCACATTACATTCCTCTATCCTTTCCAGGTTTTGGCAGCATTATCACCCGACCAAGTTTCCACGTTGTCGGGTAGTGCCCCGAGCGCATGATCCCATTGAACAAGCGCGTCACCGCCACGACGGAGCGCAGTGGCAGGTGACTTAGTACCGTGTTCGGGATCTGGTCGGGGCCCGGGGCTTTCCTGGGTTTGCAGCGACGGAGAGTTCGCTGCACTTGGCCGGGCGTGAAGAAGACCGGGTCGTCCTCAGGTCCCAGTGGTTGCTCGAAGAACCTCTCCAGGTGTTCTGTGACTGCGCGATGGTGTTCATGGTCCTGGACTGGGTTGGGCTGGAATTGTCTGCTCAGACACTCGGCGAAGATCTCCGCCCTGTCCTCCGCTTTGTATCTGGGCAGACCGTTGGTGTCCTTGAGTGGGCGAGTCGAGTCCCGCGTCGTGCCGAGTTGTCGGCATAGACGGTGGATGGAGGGAACGTCACCGTCTATGGACGCGATGTGGCTCTCCCAACTTATGGTTGCGTGGTCGCTGAGCTCCTTTTGAACCTTCTTCACGAGTGCGTTGAGCTCCGTACGAAGGGTGGGGCATCGTGAAGTCTGCCATCTTCTCCTCAGGACGTGCTTGCGCTTGATGAGGTCCAGGATCCTTTGTGGCAGGAGAGGGCGTCTACCGTCACTCCGGATGGTGTGCGCTGCTGTGTTCAGCGCGTCCTGCATATCGGAGGTGATGGCGGAGGCTGCAGTCTCCACTTCCTCTGCTGAAGAGACTGCCATGGTCTGGGGTTTCCCCTCCATGGCTTCGCCGTACGTCTCCCAGCAGATACGGCGTCTGGGTCGAGCGGTGATGGCTTTCACCGGTAAGTCTTCCAGGGTCAGGAGCACTGGGCGGTGATCCGATGGTAAGTCGGGTAGGGTCTCCTGGCTGATGGCTGCAGTGATACTTTTGTGTACCGCAAAGTCAAGTGTGTCAGGCCCGTGCGCGACATCGTGGTGCGTCGGCTCTTCGGGTCCGGACACCTCGAAGTTGTGGTCCACGGCGGCTTGGAATATCACGCGGCCCGCTGCGCTCTGCCTCGATGCGTGCCTCGCTTGATGCTTCGCATTCCAATCCCCAGCCAGGATGATCGGCATGGGGGGACTGAGAAGCTTCAGCAGGTCTCTCCGTAGTGTGCCGGGTGCTCCTCCCGGCCTGTAGATGGCGTAGAGCCGGAGGTCGTGGCCCGAGACTCGGATGTCGACTCCCAGAGCATAGAGGGAGTCGAGGGGCTGGTATTCCACCGGCTGGTGAACAATGGACCTCCGGACTAGGACTGCGAGGCCCCGGTAAGCTGCGCCATTCTGTTGAAGCTCCTCCTTCCTGTAGATGACGTAGCCGGGGATCTTGAGTGCGGTTTCGGCGCGCAGGAGCGTTTCGGACACCAGCATCACGTCCACGTTCTGCGCTGTGACGAAGAGGCGCAAGAGTCCGATCTTTGACCGTAGCCCCTGCGCGTTCCAGTAGACAACACGCAGATTATTGAATTTTAGTCCGCGTGTTGAGGGCAGCTGTGAGCGCCTGGGCCACTTGCGCGAGCTGCGCCACGAGGGTGGCGAGGTCGGGAGTGGCGGGGGCGCGATGTCGGTGTCTGGTGCTGGAACTCTTGAAGGTGGTGGAGCAGTGGAGGTGGAGGTTTGGGCTGGCACTGCTTGAGTGGAGGCTGTCTTCTTCTTCTTCTTCTTCTTAGACTTCGTCTTTGCCGTCTGGGGTCCGGGCTCCTTCGCCTGCTGCGGTCTGTTTACCCCCCTTTGGGTGGGGGGGTTCGCCGACGCCATCAGTGTAGCTGGCGCCGACTCTTCCACTGTGGGCTTGGGGACCGTAGCGTTGGTAAGGGGGCCGGGGCGAGACGGGGCCAGGAGGGCAGATCTCCCAGCTTTCCATAGCCGGTAAGCCTTTTTATAGGCCGGGCAGTTTCGGTGGTTTCCTGGGTGTGGGCCCCTGCAATTTTTGCAGGTGGCTGCTTGGTCGCGGGGCCTTGTGCACTGGTTCGCGAGGTGGGGCTCGGCGCAGCGTACGCAGGCGAGTTCACGGTGGCAGCCATGCGAGGAGTGACCAAAGCCCTGGCAGTTGTAGCACTGCGGGGGCCCCTTCTTGCCCCGCCATGCCTCCACCTTGACTCCTCGGATGTGGAGAAGCTCCTTCACCTCGTAGATCTCCGCGTGTTCCCGAGCGGGCCCCAAGAGCTGCACGAAGTAAATGCAGCCCGGGCGCCCTGCTCTCGCGTTTATTTGCTTCACGTACTCTACGGGGTGTCCTAGCTTCCAGGGCGCTCATGATGTTGGTGATGGGAGTTTTCTCCGGGAGGCCCTTGACGGCCATCTTGAACCGCTTTTCATCGTCCAGTTGTAGAGCGGTTTGATGACGTCGGTGGCCACTCCCTTCTGCTTGGCTTCGTTGATGGCTGCTACCGCTGCGTCCTCCAGTCTTGCCAGATGCCGGATCACGAGGCGATATTCCGCCTCGGTGCGGGGCTCGAAAAGGACGCCCTCTCCCTTCGGCGTGGTGAAGGGCGACTCTCCGAGCTCCTCTGCGATGTCTTCCAAGACCTTCGGCCAGTTTGGTAGGCAATCGGCGACAATGGGAGGGTATTTTGATTTCTTTTTTTTTGTTGTACCCTTCTCATCGTCACCGCAAGGCTGCTGGGTATCACGTATCACTGCTCTTTTTGATACTGGTACTGATACTTTTTTGGGTGCTGTTTGTTCTTTTTGTGGTGTCATTATTTTTTTTTCCAGCAGCCTTGCTGCCGGTGGCCTTGGAGCTCGCGTCTGCTGCGTCCGAGGGGAGGGCGGCGGCGGTGGCGTAGCTCGTGCTGGGTTCCGCGGTTGGCGGTGCGGATGGTGTGTGCGCTGGGGCTGTGGTTCCCAGCTTGGCTTCGGTGCGTGCGGGGTCGCTGGCGTTGGGGCCCTTAGTTGGACCTTGCGAGGGCTGCGGCTCGGCTCCTGGACGGGGCCGGAGTCTCGGGTCTGTTGGCGGCGATATATTGTGGCAGACCCTCTTCGGGTCCTGTTTGGTGGGGGGGCTGCACTCTGGTTTCCTCTTGATCGCCGGTAGATGGAGGATGGCAGGGTGTTCCTCAAGGAAGCGCAGGAGAAGCAGGTCTTCCGGGAGCAGCTCCACTTCCTCGCCCAAGGCGTGCTCCCGCAGCCTGATGCGGGCCGCAGTCCATGCCTCCATCACTGGAGACATGTAACCGACTTGCCCCAGGCGGGCTACCAGGATACGATCATGATCCAGTAGCTCGCGAGGGGAAAGCCGGTCTCGAGCTTCCTGCGGGATCGGCGAGAAGGTGCGTCCGGGGGCTGCCTCTGCTGATTGCCACGGCTTTGGGGAGCCGCTGGTGGAGTCCGTTGACAGGGCATCGGTGAAGTCGGCGAGTTCGGCGTCGATTTCCGTGTTTACGGCGTCAGGGTTCGGTCGTTGTGAAAACCCGCTTTCCAGAGTACCCACCTGCCCCGCGGAGGCGGGGGGGTTGGAATCTGTCAGCGGGTTTTGTGCGGGTACTTCTCGAAACTCGCGTTTCGAACTACCCACCCCATCCGAGGGGACGGGGGGATCGCGATCTTCTTTGGTGCGGCTGCGGGTGGTTTGGAAAAACCGTGTAGATGACTACCCACCCGCCCCGAGGGGTCGGGGGGGGGTGCTTCGGAGGCATCTGGTCCATTCGGGTTCAGTCGGTGTTTAGTAGGCGGGACCTGCGCGACGCATTATGCCGGCCGTGGTCCTGAGTTGCAGTCCTCTGTCCAGGCGGGCCGTTGTAGCGGAGCCTGGATAAGCTTCCACAGTCCAGGGCGATCGGTAGCGGCTGCGGTGGTCAGCTGGCTTCCCCTCCGGCGAGGCCGGGCGCGATCCGGCGAAGATTTTCTTAGAAAATGCTGGCAGGATGAGCTGGTGCTGGTGAGGGTGTGTCCGAGCGAGGTTCCAATGGCGTTCCGAGTGACGAGCATCCAGGGTGGGCGCGTATATACAGGCGCGCTCGGCGCGATCCCCACCGTAGGTACTCTAGGCCACGCCTACTCAAGGCGTGGGTGTTACGTGCAGAGTAAGAAATTGTTTTATTCAACCTAATAAGCTTAGTCTATTACATATTGTTCGTAATTAAGGAAAAAGGGTATGCAATTTATTGGGGAACAATTTAGACTTAAAATTACACACATAAAATAATAAAATTGATAAAAAATAGACACAAGTTAGTACAATAAAATAAACACACAAAAGTAGATTAACATATAAGAACGATTAAAACTAAACATGTATGATTAAAAACTAGCTATACACGACAATCTCCCCCATGTGTGTCAACACCGTCTGATTGCGAGGAGTATATAGGTATAAGCCGGGAAACTGGGCGACGGACGTCACCTGCGCGGGTGCGAACAATGGCTACTCTTACGTGGCCATCAGGGCCGGGAAAGAGTTGTGCGATTACGCCTCTAGGCCGTGTTCCTCGTGGCATGGAGCTGTCCGCTACGATGACTACGTCGCCTACATGTAGTTTCTTCACGTTCTGATGAGCAGTGGGCCGAGGGAGGAGGCTGGGTCGGTATTCTCGCTGCCAGCGCCTCCAAAAATGGTCGGCTAAGGTCTGCGCTGTCTTCCATGACGAGAGTGACATAGTCGCGTCTGTGAAGACGCCCAGTGGTGACATGGAGCTCGATCGACCGATGAGAAAATGGTTCGGCGTCAGGGCTTCGCTGTCTAAGTCTGGATTCACCGGTTGTCAACGGTCGAGAGTTGACTATGTGCTCGCGTCCAGCAGTAATGTATGCAGAACTTCTTCGTGAGGTGCTCTCTCTTTGAGTGTTACCTTTAGTGACCTTTTCACGCTGCCTACGAGCCGTTCCCATGCACCGCCGGCGGAAGGGTTGCCGGGCGGTATCTTTTTCCAGGTTATGGCTCGCTCGATCAAAAATGGCTTTAAAGTGTCGGGCAGCGTCTTCTTGGCCTCTGCCAGTTCTCGCTCTGCGCCGTAGAAGTTGGTGGCGTTGTCAGAGTAAAGAACCGTAGACGTGCCGCGTCGCGCTATCATTCTGCGCAAGGAAAGTATCATAGAGGATGCCGAAAGTGAGGCGGCAAGCTCTAAGTGCACAGCGCGTGTCGTGAGGCATGTGTATAGTACACCCCATCTCTTTTCGCGGCGGCGGCCTATTGTGATTTGCATAGGGCCAAACAGGTCTACGGCTGCAGCGGTAAATGGCGGTTGATTCGCGTGGAGCCTCTCTGGCGGGAGGTCGCCTACAGGAACCTTGAGTGTGGTTCCTTTATAGGTCCGACACCATTGGCACTTGTTCGCTATATAGCGAATATTACCGCGCAGCCCGATAATGAAATATCTCTGCTTCAACTCGTTGATGACGGTTGCGTGGTTGCCGTGGTCGAAGAGCGCATGAAAATGATGTATTAGCAGCTTGACGAAATCTTCTTTCGCGTGTAGAACGGGTATGTGCACGTCTTTGTCAATTCTAGCGTTTAGCACTATGACTCCGTTCTTATCAAGTTGTATTGCTATCTTATGCAGCGGAGACTTCTTCGGTAGAGGCCGCCCAGTTTCCAATAGCTTAATCTCCTCTGGAAAGGCAGCATGTTGACTCCGGCGAATTAGCAATATCTCTGCTAAATTTAAATGCCCCTTATTCATTTCTGTATCTATTTTCTTAGATAGCAATGAGGCTTTAAATACCTCTGTGGCAACCAGAACCCTAGCGGTGGCGCGAACTAGTCGTACGAACTTTGAGAACCTACTTACTGAGGGTGTCTCATAAATAATGTCGGTTTCAATGTTCACTTTCGTTTATTAAATAATCATATTAAAAGAAAACCTTAATATTCAAAATATAGCCCATCATATACTATAGTCTTAACCCAACGTTCAGCCAACTCTTTGAGTCCTTGATAAAACCATTCTTTGGGCTTAGATACAAAAAACTGCCGCACTGCATTTTCAACATCTTCTTTTGACTCGAATTTTTTCCCGCAAAGGAATTTTGCCATGGATCTAAATATATAGTAATCTGACGGTGAAAGGTCCGGACTAAATGCTGGATGTGGCAGGAGTTCAATACCACCAAGTTCATCGATCTTAGCCCGTGTAACTTTCGCAGTATGTGGTCTAGCATTGTCTTGTTGTAAGAGCACCTGCTTTCGATTTACTAAACCTGGATATAAAACCTCATACATTCGTGTCAGTTGGCCACAATATATCTCGGCAGTGATAGTTCGGCCCTCTGGAATTATCTCGAAATACACCAAACCTTCATAATTCCACCAGACACATAACAAGACTTTTGACTCAAATCGACTTCTTTTCGTGGGGCACTATTCGACAACTTTTATAGGTCTTACCTAATGACTTTAAGTGGTGATGTATAGTGTCTTTAGAAGGTCCAAGTGAGTCCGATAATCGACGAGTGCTGGTACTGGGTTGGTTTTCAACAGCTTCCTTTGTAGCCTCAATATCCCACTCGGGTGGCCGACCAGAGCGCGGTCGATCTTCAAGGGTCAAATCTCCACTATTAAAACGATTAAACCAACGCTGTGCCGACCGTTCATTTAAGAGCGCTATTACATTTCGGCGTTGAGCGAGTTTAGGTATTTTACGCGCTGCGGCAGGCCGTGCGAGCTCAGTACGCCGATCCCTTCTACCACACTCGCACTACAATGATGGATTAAACATTCTTGATCCTTCGCGAAGCATATTGAAATCAACCATAACAACACTAACTGTACTTAACTTTTAAAGTTCTAAAACTGTTATTTGGTAAGTACGAAAATACTAAATGCAGTGCAAATGTACATAGGGGCTGTTCATAAATTACGTCATCTATTTTTGACGATTTTTGACCCCCCCTCCCCTCAAATCATCCAAAAATCAAGCTTCGGATGAATCTGTTTCCTCCTACGTCATGTTACCATCATCCGATGTCCAGACCCCCCCCCCCCCCACTCCTCCCATTTGAAACGACGTAATTTATGAATAGCCCCATACTTGTACTTATGAAGGTATATTACTCGAAAGAAATTATAGGTACCTACTCGCTTATTTACATGTTTCGTCATTGCATTTGGTACCTATAGGTTGTAAAGTTTGTATCAACGAGGGTTTAAAAACGAACTGGTACTGAGGATCTGATGATGATTAAGGTGGTCACGGATACCAATTAACCATGTAGTAACATGATTAGGCTCGTTTGATTCGTCTCAACAAGATCTTTGACACTGAAGATACACAGGGTCTGATGATGGAGCTGGAAGGTGGCCACGGGTACCAGTCTATCATGTAACTAAACAACTTCGTGTTTGGGCTCGTTTGATTCGTCTCAACAAGATCTTTGACACAAGACAGTACTCAGGGTCTGATGATGGAGCTGGAAGGTACCATTACCAATCAACCATGCAACTAAACCACATCGTGTTTAGGATCGTTTGATTCGTCTCAACAAGATCTTTGACACTAGGTGATACTCAGAGTCTGATGATGGAGCTGGAAGGTGGTCACCGGTACCAATCAACCATGCAACTAAACCACTTCGTGTTTAGGCTCGTTTTATTCGTTT
The DNA here is from genome assembly GCF_910591565.1 of Cydia splendana. Taxonomy (NCBI): domain Eukaryota; kingdom Metazoa; phylum Arthropoda; class Insecta; order Lepidoptera; family Tortricidae; genus Cydia; species Cydia splendana. The sequence goes on along the minus strand of NW_026946865.1, from coordinate 49,182 downwards.
CAACAAGATCTTTGACACAAGATAGTACTCAAGGTCTGATGTTGGAGCCGGAAGGTGGTCACCGGTACCAATCAACCATGCAACTAAACCATTTCGTGTTTAGGCACGTTTTATTCATCTCAACAAGATCTTTGACACAAGGTAGTACTCAGGGTCTGATGATGGAGCGCGAAGGTGGCGACGGGTACCTGTCTATCATCATCAGCTCCATCATCAGACCCTGAGTAGTATCTTGTGTCAAACATCTTATTGCGACGAATCAAACGAGCCCAAACACGAAGTGGTTCAGTTACATGGTAGACTGGTACCCGTGGCCACAGTCCAGCTCCATCATCAGACCCTGAGTACTAACTTGTGTCAAAGATCTTGTTGCGACGAATCGAACGAAGCCAAACACGAAGTGGTTTAGTTGCATGGTTGATTGGTACCGGTGACCACCTTCCGGATCCATCATCAGACCCTCAGTACTACCTTGTGTCAAAGATCTTGTTGCGACAAATCAAACGAGCCCAAACACGAAGTGGTTCAGTTACATGGTAGACTGGTACCCGTGGCCACAGTCCAGCTCCATCATCAGACCCTGAGTACTAACTTGTGTCAAAGATCTTGTTGAGACGAATCAAACGAGCCTAAACACGAAGTGGTTTAGTTGCATGGTTGATTGGTACCGGTGACCACCTTCCGGCTCCAACATCAGACCCTGAGTACTATCTTGTGTCAAAGATCTTATAGAAACGAATAAAACGAGCCTAAACACGAAGTGGTTTAGTGGCATGGTTGATTGGTACCGGTGACCACCTGCCGGCTCCATCATCAGACCCTGAGTACTATCTTGTGTCAAAGATCTTGTTGAGACGAATCAAACGAGCCTAAACACGAAGTGGTTTAGTTGCATGGTTGATTGGTACCGGTGACCACCTTCCGGCTCCATCATCAGACCCTGAGTATTATCTTGTGCCAAAGATCTTGTTGAGACGAATCAAACGAGCCCAAACACGAAGTGGTTTAGTTGCATGGTTGATTGGTACCGGTGACCACCTTCCGGCTCCATCATCAGACCCTGAGTACTATCTTAAGTTAAAGATCTTGTTGAGACGAATAAAACGAGCCTAAACACGAAGTGGTTTAGTTGCATTGTTGATTGGTACTGGTGACCACCTTCCGGCTCCATGATCAGACCCTGAGTACTATCTTAAGTCAAAGATCTTGTTGAGCCGAATCAAACGAGCCCAAACACGAAGTGGTTTAGTTGCATGGTTGATTGGTACCGGTGACCACCTTCCGGCTCCATCATCAGACCCTGAGTACTATCTTGTGTCAAAGATCTTGTTGAGATGAATAAAACGAGCCTAAACACGAAGTGGTTTAGTTGCATTGTTGATTGGTACTGGTGACCACCTTCCGGCTCCATGATCAGACCCTGAGTACTATCTTAAGTCAAAGATCTTGTTGAGCCGAATCAAACGAGCCCAAACACGAAGTGGTTTAGTTGCATGGTTGATTGATACCGGTGACCACCTTCCGGCTCCATCATCAGACCCTGAGTCAAACTATCTTGAGTCAAATAAATACATATAGAATGTCAGGTCGTTTCAAATATTTTTAATCCTGTCCGGTAGTTTATTAAACTGTACCATTATAAATTATAATACTATAAAAACGGTGCTAGGATCAAAGTCTCTCGTTGCGGTTTAAACGCACACAGTATAGCGTTTTACACGGCGCCCGCCGCACACAATGATAAAAAACCTCGTCGTCGCCGTTGAAAATGTGCGGAGCCGACCGACACACGTCCTGCCTCTACAAGCTCTGCCGCGGCACTGAGCTGGCGCAGCGCGCGTCATCGGTAATATAGAGTAGTTTTCAAAAAATTGCCAAAAAATTATAGTAGAATTTCATAAACACTAATGTATACCAACAGTATAAGCAAACGTTGCAGATTGCTTGAGTATGAAAATGACTTCGATATTAAGTAGATTTTCGTAGGAATTGACACTTGTTTCGGAGAGAAAATCGAGTTCGTTTTACTTTGATTTTCTCTTCCTCAAAGATATGTAGGAAAAATATAGTTTGATATGCCTAAAGTACAGGGTATTAGTAATACAAAATAGCCAGGTTTAGCAGAGTAAAATTCTCAACATTTCCAAATAAGAGCTCGCCATTCAGTGCTTCACGGGGTTTTTCGGAAACGACCATCAGAAAAAAAATCATTACTAATTTAATAAGTCCTTTTTCTAATATTTACAACGATATTTATAAAGATAAGAAGACGCTTTTACTGGAACACGTACTCATTGTTTCTAATAATGAGCGCAAAGTCCTGAATTTCGTCGACTAGTATCATCAATTTTGCATTATTTCGACTTTTCTTGTAAGAGCGCTCTTAACATGTCCCGCCCTTCAACTTCACATATTTTTCTTGCTGCTGCAGCTGCTTTAAATTTTTGTTTCCAATAATGTCTCAACAATACACGAATTGCGTATTTGTCGCCCTCCATACTTTTTATTGTCAAAACGTGTTACGTCGTCAATTAACTAAGACAGTATGACTAAAATATAGTATGACAATCGCACTCTTTACAGAACTAGATAATTGTCGTAACAGGTTACGACTTGCACAAATCGTGGTGTAGTAAGTTTTTAGTTACAAAACCCGACATTACTTATGAGACACCCTAATACCTCCGGTACTCAAACTTATTTTTCGCGACACCTACTGAGCATACGAGTTTGCTAATGCGTTCTTCGCCCGTATCGGCGACGGGCGTTGGCGCTTTTTCGGTCGGCCAATGCTCTTCGGGTTTACGTATAAAATCGGGCCCTATGAACGACCGGTGGTTCACTCCGAATTGCGCAGGTATACCGCGAGTCGCGTCGTCAGCCACGTTAGCTGCACTAGGCACCCAGCGCCAGTTGGCGGGGGTGGTAGTGTTCTCGATTTCTGCTAACCTATGTGCTACGAATGTTTTATACCTACGTGGGTCCGAACGTATCCGTGAGTATACGTGAGCGCCGTTTTGGAGTCAGACCAAAAATACTTGTCCTTTATTACGTAATCTGACTCCTTGACTATGGTTTCCGCTAATCTAGTAGCTAGTACGCAGCTCTGCAATTCCATCCTCGGAATGCTAACTACCCGGAGAGGCGAAACGCGGGCCTTAGCGGCTACTAACGCGAAAGTTCTAGTCCCATCGGGGTTGATGCTAACTAAATACACGGCCGCGGCATATATTTTTTCGCTCGCGTCGCAAAAAACATGCATATATGCCTCCCTATTAAATGCGGTCACGTGTCGCGGAATCTCTAAGTCTCGTAATTGTTGTACGTTATCGATGAACGATCGCCAGGCGGGTGCGAGTGAGACGGCTATAGGCGAGTCCCAACCGATTCCTGTCCTCCATATTTCCTGCATTAATGCCTTGCCTAAGACGGATATGGGGCTTACGTAACCGATCGGATTGAATATTGACATCGCGCTACTCGTTACCTGTCGCTTCGTTGGCAATTTCTGACCGTTAAGTACGTCTTCGGGCGTATTACGAAAGTTCACGTTGAAACCTAAGGTGTCACGCTTGTGATTCCATTTCAAACCTAAGGTACGTTCGCTTTCGCTTGCGCCTAACAAAGACGTTTCCTCTTTGCTATTAACTACGTCAGAAATTACCGCAGTACGTCTACCATCAGTTTGTCACTGACATAAACGCCGTCGAGAACGTAATTTACTTTCTATACATCTCGCTCGCACTCGCATATTAGTGCAAACGGGATGTATAGAAAGTAAATTACGTTCTCGACGGCGTTTATGTCAGTGACAAACTGATGGTAACCGTACAGGATGGTTTGAAGCGAACCCGCGGAGTTCGAAGGACGCGCGCATGTTTAGCTCGTAAATATCGTTTACTACGCGTCTGGCGTGCTCCTCTGACGTGTCGAGGGCGATCAACATGTACTCCATGTACGTATTTTTAATTGTTTTTTCAGCTGCGATCGGAAACTCAGTACTATGCGTTTTTGCGTTTTCGTTTTTGACATACAACGCGGTTGTCGGCGACGCTGCCGATCCAAATATAAGCCGCTTCATTCTGTACTCTTGCGGAGGAGATGTACGGTCTTCCCCCCTCCAAACGAAACGTAACGCGTCCCGATCTCGCTCTACTATTTCGATCTGTAAAAACATCTCTTTGACGTCGGCTATCACCGCGATTTTACCTTCGCGGAATCGCACTAATACGCCAAAAAGTGACTCTAACAGGTCGGGGCCGGCCAACAGCGCGCTGTTGAGCGAACGTCCGTATGCTGTCGCAGCCGCGTCCCAAACTAACCGCATTTTACCGCGTTGTGGGTGAAATGTGGGGAAATGAGCTAGGTACCACGTCCGAAGTGAATCAGGGGGCGGGGGCGAGTTCATTTTCTCCGCGTAACCTTTATCGAGCTAATTGTTCATGTGTTTTGCATATTCGGCTTTCAAGTGTACGTCGCGGTCTAGTCTACTATCTAGACTGAATAGCCGCTTTAATGCTTGCGCTCGGTTATCGGGGAGTTTTTCGTCGTCAGTTCGCCATAATAAGCCCGCTCGATATCGATTCTCCCCCGGTATCTTATCACACGTGGCTTTTAATAAGTCTAGCGCGCGTTGGTCGGGGTCGGCCCGAGGCAACTTTTGCGAAACGCCTAACGATTCTATGTCGAAATGCTGTTTCATAAGCTCTAGAGCTTCGTCGTCCGCGGTTTTAGGCCGTGCGTGCCCAACAAAATTTACCGCGGCGCGACGCGTTCGGTCTGGGCCGTGTAGGACCCATCCTAATCTAGTTAGACTCGCGACGGGAAGGTCAGGCGGGCCGTCTATGACTTGCCGAGAAATGATGAGGTGCCAGTTATCTTGGCCTATCACGATAGTAGGTACTGACGTCGGGTAACTTAACTCGTCCGCGATTTTCGACAAATGTTCGCACTTGTCGACTAAGTCACGTGGTACGCCTTGCGAACCTATACCTATATCGCGTATCGTGAGCACCTCCATTAACTCCAAATGTCGGCTACAAAAACCCCTAATCGCGACCTGTAGTGAGTACGAATCAGGGTCTGTGACTCTGCCGCCTATTCCTTCAATTTCTAACGTCTCTCCGCGTACACGAGGCGCGATTTTGTCAGCTGTCTCGTGCAGCATTAAAGTCATTGCCGCGCCTTCATCGAGTAGCGCGAGGGTTTGTACGGTACCTAAAGGTCCCGACACCTCCACAGGCATGACTTTGAGATACGTTTGCGGGAGTCTAATACTGTTTACAGATACGGCCGGCGTACTGTTACCGTTCGCGGGCGCGGCCGCGTTCAGTCCGTGTAACAGCTTACTGTGTCCGGCTTCGCACTGATTTACACCGCACGCGACGTATTTACACTTAAACGGCCAACACTGAGAGAAAAATACTGTTGATCTAACAATAAAACTTTAACGCCACACAACCCACATTGTTACATTGCTATTGAGTTAACGTTTTTATTGTCGCCAGTTTATTGTTGATATAACAACATTCTGCAACAACTTTTACAATTGTCCAGAACACAATGTCTATTAACAATGTATACAACGTTGTCATAAAGTCAAAACAAATTTTGTGAAATATTGTTGTCACACTGACAACAAAAAACTTTGTTCATTTGACAGTAGAGCTGTGTCACTGTAGCAATGTGTACAACGTTGTCATATAATCAAAACAAGTTTTGTGAAATATTGTTGTCAGTCTGACAACAAAGATGTTGTCGATTTGGCTGCAAAACTGTGTCACTATAGCAATATTTTGTATGATACGCATATATTGTTGTCAGTCTGACAACATAAATTTTGTCGATTTGGCTACATAACTGTGTCACTATAGCAATATATTGTGTGACACGCATATATTATTGTCAGTCTGACAACATAAATGTTGTCGATTTGGCTACATAACTGTGTCACTATAGCAATATGTTGTGTGACACGCATATATTGTTGTCAGTCTGACAACATAAATGTTGTCGATTTGGCTACATAACTGTGTCACTATAGCAATATGTTGTGCGACACGCATATATTGTTGTCAGTCTGACAACATAAATGTTGTCGATTTGGCTACATAACTGTGTCACTATAGCAATATGTTGTGAGACACGTATATATTGTTGTCAGTCTGACAACATAAATGCTGTCTATTTGGCAGCGGAGCTGTGTCACTGTAGCGATACATTGTGCGACACACATAATGTATTGAATATATTAATATATTGATATATTCAATATATAAATGAATTGATATTGATATATTCAATATATAAATGAATATATTGAATATATTGATATTGATATATTCAATATATAAATGAATATATTGAATATATTGATATTGATATATTCAATATATTATGTGTGTCTCACAATGTATCGCTACAGTGACACAGCTCCGCAGCCAAATAGACAACATTTATGTTGTCAGACTGACAACAATATATGCGTGTCACACAACATATTGCTATAGTGACACAGTTTTGCAGCTAAATCGACAACAATTTTGTTGTCAGAGTGACAACAATATATGCGTGTCACACAACATATTGCTATAATGACACAGTTATGTAGCCAAATCGACAACATTTATGTTGTCAGAGTGACAACAATATATGCGTGTCACACAATATATTGCTATGGTGATACAGTTTTGCAGTCACAGATCTGCTGTAAAATTGACAACATTTTTGTTTTCAGAGTGCCTCTTGACACAGGTATTTGTTACTTAAAAAGAGGCGCCAACACACAACTGTATAAGTAATTCTAAAACCGAATAAACATTTTTTCATTTTCAGAGTGACAACAATATATTATTATGTGTGTCTCACAATGTATTGCTACAGTGACACAATATATATGTGAGAGCAAGCTACTTTTTAATATGCCAGCAACTGTTACAGTAAGTAATACCAATAACATGTTGCTAAGCTGTCCACACTGATCTGTAAACACAGCATTTAGTTAGCTATTCCAACAAATCTGTTGGTGCTACCCTATCAATAGTCGCTCACTCTTCAGACTGTCATCATAGCGATGAGAAAGTGGCAGCTTAAATTATAAAATTTATGAAAAAGTATTCTTCAAAAATCATGCAAGTTTTGTTTAGTTTTGTGTTATGCCTTAGAATTTAGATATGAACAATACTTCTACATTATCAGACAGTGAAATAAACGAAATATATATCTCGCAATATTTTAAAGTATTATTCATAATTTTAGCTGCCATTTTTTTATTGCTAGCTATAACAGCGCTTTCTGTTCATGGAATTCATGGATACAATTACTAGCGCAGACAAGCGGAAGTCTCATTCTAGCAGAAGAAGATAGAAAGAGACTTCCGCTTGTAAATTGTAACTTACAGCTAGTCCCAGCCCTTATAATATCGGCCCCTGAAGACGTTTGGTAAGGTAGGCACAACTGGTTAGTTGCAATAGATAGCTAAAATACTATGTTTACAGAGTTGACAGCTTAAAATAACGCGACGTTATTGTAATGACTAAACCAATTACTTACATTACTAGAAACTATTAAAAAAAAAACAATTAATTGGCGGTGATTAAAAAGAAATTTGCCCTCTATGTCTATGATAGGAGGGAAATGCAAAAATATTGAATAAAACATTAACTTGTACATTCATGTGTATTTATTTAAAAGATACGTTTACTAATCACTAGTAATTAAGTAACAGCAGTTGAGGCTCCGGGCCTCTACAAAATATTAACATAATATGGCATTCGAGTTTAGTACGGCAGAAACTTGGGATTATCAGGCCCCTATTTCACCACGGTGACAAACCTGTCACCGACAAACCCGAACCCTGTCGAACCCGACAATTATAAAATGTCACTGTTGCTGACGTCACAGTCATCCATGGGCTACGGTTACCGCTTACCATCAGGCCACCATCGTTGTATTATTTAAAAAAAACTTTATTATATCGGCAAAAAACAGGTATTTCTCTTGCGAAGTTTATGATGATGATGATGACAATTGTACTTAACAAAACTTTCGGTAATTCTTGACAGGAAATGAGTTCTGTCATAGAGAAAAAAATACATAGATTGCTCACTCCATACATCAGTTTTGGTACCAAAAAGACTATGAAAATTATTAAAACACGTTAGATATTCGCAACAGACTGACTTTATTCAACGAGTAACGGTACTTATAAGTTTCACACACATTGTGGATAGATGGCGCTAGTAGTAAGGAACATACATTTAATTACAATTTTTGATACTATGCCAATACCCCCACTTATCAAAATAAGCTAAACATCCTCAATAACTCACAAGGATAAACATTCTTAAGAAATTAAGAAACCAAAAAAACCACCACCACTACAAAATAAACAACCCCAACATATACACCGGTCAAATCTTACAAAAAAATCTCCTAAAAAAACAATGCGTGATGTAGTTCTGTATTTTTTGTATGTTGTTCGGAGTCCTTGGAGGAATCTGAAACTATATTTTGCAAGCAAAAAAATTTGTGCTCTCTGCGTAATTTGTGAAAAACTGCAAAAATTTCGGACTTTTTTCAGATTTTACAGTTTTATTATAAAACTAGGGGTTTTTGGTCAAAACTTGCTATATAATGTTGAAAGTATATTAAATTTGTAACAATTTAAGCCCATAAACAGCGTCATATGTCAAATAGTTCTTGAGATATGGGGCTTTAAAAAAGGGTATTTTTTTCCTTGGAATGAAATTTTTCGTTTTTCCTATATTTTAAGACAAATATCGGCACAACCGCTAACGCTATGAGAGATATTACAATGAATAAAGTTGTAGAAAATTTAATTACCTTTCATTTAAGTGCTAGAAAAAGTCAGTAAGCCTTACAGTTCTCTAGTTATCGTAAAAAAATTAAATTGCTATAATAGGGAAGGCAACTAAATGTATTGTTTAAGGCATTGTCAAAATCCCTTCAAGAGGCAGTACCATCGTCGAGAACGCAATTTACGATTATCTTTTACCGGTTTTCCCCGATAGCAGCAGAGCAATGTCAGACATCAACCATTTTTAAAATGCACTCACCTCTTAAGCACTCCATTAATTCAGTAATTAAATCAAGATACCTACCATCTGTAGTTTGGCTTGTTTCTCGGCCCCACTTTTTGGTTGTAGCCATAGATCCCACGGTGCCGATTCTTATTTAACAATTTGTTATGGTTTTGAACTTGTTTTGATACGACCTTGACGATAGTTCACGGTAATTGGCGTGGTGTTGGTGAAACACACTGAAATTACTGGAAGTCATGTCATTAGTATCTAGCTCGCGCTCGCTTATTGGTGCTCTTGAGTGTACTCTGAGTCGTAGTAATACAAGATCACGATAAAATCCTAACCATAACGTATTGATACATCAAAATCAGCTACCATTACCCGCTGTAGGTATACGTTTGTGTTATAATCCACGGGTTTTAACTAGCAATATCCTATTACTACTAGTCTTTACTAGATAGATGTATAAATTGACAAACCAAATCATTAATAAAAGAAGAACTGAACGAAACACGTAGGTAAGTATAGATAAGTGTGAGTTAACATGATGTACCAAGCCGGGCGGATTGCATACATTTGTTTCTTATCGGAGAGCTTACTTATACCGGTTTCTATAGCCCTTGACTCGCGTAAAAGCGATATTAATAATAAACTACAACATCATGTTGAGTAACTGGCGTGAATTACATTGGTGTGATTGGCGTTGGGCGAGCTTTTATAAGATAATTATAGAGAATATTTATTAAGTTAAGATTAAAAACCCGTTTTTAACCCCTAAATCGGATAAATTTCCGAATATTTTCAGTTAAATGCCTATATCTACAATCCGAAAAAAGATTCACTTGTATGACTTGTATCGTGGTTTCATAAAACCACACAATAACTTTTTTTCTATTGAGAAATTGAATTGATTGAGAAAGTGATCTTGTATTACCACGACTCAGAGTACACTCAAGAGCACCAATAAGCGAGCGCGAGCTAGATACTAATGACATGACTTCCAGTAATTTCAGTGTGTTTCACCAACGCCACGCCAATTACCGTGAACTATCGTCAAGGTCGTACCAAACAAGTTCAAAACCATAACAAATTGTTAAATCGGAATCGGCATCGTGGGATCTATGGCTACAACCAAAAAGTGGGGCCGAGAAACAAGCCAAACAACAGATTGTATCTTGATTTCATTACTGAATGAGTGAAGTGCTTAAGAGGGGGGTGCATTTTAAAAATGGTTGATCTCTGACATTGCTCTGCTGCTATCGGGAAAAACAGGTAAAAGCTAATCGTAGATTGCGTTCTCGTCGATGGTACTGCCTTTTGTAGGGATTTTGACAATGCATTAAACAATACATTAGTTGCCTACCCCATTATAGCAATTTCATTTTTTTTACGATAACTAGAGAACTGTAAGACTTATTGACCCTTTCTTGCACTTAAATGAAAGGTAATTAAATTTGCTACAACTTTGTTTATTGCAATATACCTCATAGTATAAGCGTTTGTGCCGATATTTCTATTAAAATATAGGAAAAACGAAAAATTTCATTCATGGAAAAAAATACCCTTTTTTTAAAGCCCCATATCTCAAGAACTATTTAACATACGGCGCTGATTATGGGCTTAAATTGTTCCAAATTTAATATACTTTCAACATTACATAGCAAGTTTTGACCAAAAACCCAAAGTTTTATGATAAATCTGGAAAATCTGAAAAAAGTCCGAAATTTTTGCAGTTCTTCCCAAATTACGCAGAGAGCACAACTTTTTTTTGCTTGCAAAACATAGTCTCATATTCCTCCAAGGACTCCAAACAATACACAAAAAATACAGAACTACATCACGCATTGTTTTTGTATTGTATTGTAAGAAACCTACAAAGAAACAATACCAAGCATTTTCATAAACTTGTAGTGTTTAAGAGAACACAAACCCTTGGTCAATAAATCAGCTGGCATTTCCTCAGTAGGAATGTACTTAATATTAACATAATTACTTTTAACAACATCTCTGATATAGTGATAGCGTACATCTATATGTTTAGATCTATTGTGACTTTGATGACTAGATGCTAATTTCAAAGCACTCTGGTTGTCACAATGCAAATTAATTGTATGAAACTTTCCTGTAATTTCATGTAATAAATTTCTTAAGTAAACGGCCTCTCTGGAAGCTTCAGAGAGAGCAGTGTATTCTGATTCTGTACTAGAAAGGCTAACAGTCTTCTGTTTCCTGCTTTGCCACGAAACAGCTGACCCCGACATAACAAAACAGAAACCAGTATAAGACTTTCTATCTATGGAATCACTTGCCCAATCACTGTCAACAAAACCTTGCAAATCACTATTATTATTACTATATCTCAAACAATAGGTTTTTGTTAACTGCAAGTACCTTAAAATGCGTTTTGCATAATTGTAATGTTCACTGTTATAACAATTATTGAACTGACTTAGGTAGCTTACCGAATATGCTATGTCCGGCCTTGTCAAAACTGCCAAGTACATCAAACTTCCTATTAACTTTTGGTAAGGAACATTAGGTAAACTTCCTTCAGTTTTTTCTAAATTTAACTTGGGTTCAATGGGAGTAGTTTGCGTTTTACACTCTGACATCTGAAATTTAGACACTAACTGTTCAATATATTGCTGTTGATCTACAGTTATCACACTTTTATTTTTATCTAAATTTATTCTCATGCCAAGATACTGTCTTACAGGGCCTAGGTCCTTTAACTTGAACTCTGAACTTAATACATTTTTCAATTTTTCTGTTTCAGTGTCATTGTTTGAGAAAATTAGAAAATCATCTACATAGAGCCCGACAATTATCTTTACTTTCCCATTAGTTTTTGCAAACAAACATGGTTCATATTGACTGTTTTTAAAGCCTAATTTACAAAGACATTCTTTGACTCTCTCATACCATGCTAGAGAAGACTGCTTCAGCCCGTAAATAGCCCGCTTTAGTTTCAACACATTTCCCCCACTTTTGTTTGCAAAACCTTCAGGAATTGACATATATATGTTTTCCTTCAGAAAACCATTTAAGAAAGCGGTTGTAACATCTAAATGCGTTATACTCATTCCTAACTTTACACTAAGAGCAAATAATAGTCTCAGAGTTGAATGACGCACTACAGGAGAAAAAGTGTCCGTATAGTCAACACCAGGCTTCTGCGTAAAGCCTTTGGCCACGAGCCGCGCGCGATAACGCACATTATAGTCCACATCACTTTTTTTATTGAACACCCACCGACACTTCACTACAGACACGTTACCAGGGTTCTCGACGAGCTCCCACGCATCATTGTCCTCGAACGACTGTAACTCTTCAGCTATGGCACGTCTCCACTGCTCCTTCTCAGGCCCTTCGAGAGCCTCTGAGTATGAGATTTCCTCTGATGCTGGAACAGTACTGGGAACGCACATGCTGCTAAAGCCATACCTGTCAGGCTGTTTTCTCAGACGCTTACTTCTCAGCTCAGGTGTTGATGTATTCTGGACTGGTTGTTCTGGCTCCTCATTTGACAGAGGTTCGGTTAATATAGAATAAGAATCTGAAGAGAGTACAGAATGATCCGCATCTGGATCATCAGGATGCGAATCCCCCACTGAAACACTGCTCTTCTCCTCCACACTGTTTGTCAGTGCCTCTTCATTAGGTATCCAAATAGCCAAATCTTCACAGGTGTCGCTACTATCCATTTCACCTTCCATCACAATGACATCTCTGCTGGTAACAATGGTCTTCTTTGAAGGATTATACAATCTGTATCCTTTCACATTCTCTCCATACCCAACCAAGATATGCTGTGCAGCTTTCTTATCCCACTTCAAGCGTTTCTCCTTCGGGATATGTACCATTGCTTTACTACCAAACAATCTAATGTGACTTAAATCAGGTTTTGAACCATACCATAGTTCAAACGGAGTTTTCTCTAAACCTGATACAATGGACCTGTTTTTCAGATAAACTGCGGTGCTGGCCGCCTCTGCCCAAAATCTCTTGTCCAACTTTGCATCATAAAGAAGACACCTAGCTTTCTCGACCACGGAGCGGTTGGCTCGTTCTGGGATTGAGTTTTGTTCTGGAGTGTAAGCATTTGTAGTTTGATGTATAATGCCAGCAGCAGCAAGGTAGGTTTTAAACTCACGGTTGCAATATTCCAGACCTTGATCAGTATGAAATATCTTGATCTTCTTCCCTTGCTGATTCTCTACTAGTGCTTTAAATTCTTTAAATTTACTAATAGCCTCGTTCTTTTGTTTAAGAAAGTAAATGAAGGTCATTCTGCTGTAATCATCAATGAACAGCATGAAGTATCTGTTACCATTTAAAGAATTAACCTCCATGGGTCCACACAGGTCACTGTGTATTCTGTGACATGTCTCTGTGCTCCTGGTACCAATATGAGTAAAAGGTAACCTCGTTTGTTTCCCTTCACAACAGGTTTCACATTGCGCCTTAGTTATGTCCAAAGATCCTTCATACGACACACCATCAACAATGCCATTTCTCATTTTGTTTAAATCTTGGCTATTAATGTGAGCCAGACGTTTATGCCAAAGCTGTCCTGTAACTACTGGAGCTGCCAACAAACAACTTTGTTTCTGTAGCCGCAGCTTGTATACACCATTAATTAGATCGGCTATGGCAACCAAAGCATTGTTTTTGTCACAAATATAACAATGTTTTTTATCAAAAGTGACACTGTTGCCATTCTTGGTGAGCTCGCTTACCGATAACAAGTTTGTTGTCAAACTAGGCACGCATAACGCATCCTTCACGGTTATTTGACATTCCAAATCCGAAACAATTTCCACGTCTCCGGAACAAACTACTGGCACTCTTTCATCATTTGCCACAATGATTTCTGGTAAACACGGCGTAAAGTTTGCATTTTTCACCCAATCTTTGTTCACCACAAAATGCCCGCTCGCACCTGAGTCCACGTAAAAATCTTCCTTACTGAACTTCCTAGTGAGGAAAACAACACTAAATACGCATTTACTAGCGTTTTTCTTCGACATCGGGCATTGATTTCGATAATGTCCGCCGGATTTGCATCTAAAGCAAATAACCTCTTTAACCTCTTTTGTTGTTGTATCTGTCACTGTCTTCTTGTTTGACATTGACTGCCCGCCATTATTTTTCGGCTTAGTGTTGCTAGAGTGATATTTATTTCTTGCTACAAATGCCGCACTGCTGCCAACTTCAGAATCTTTCGTTACTTCCATGTCAAGTAACTTTGACTTAATGACATCTGCAGTTATCGAAATACCCGAATGTTCAATTGCCATAATCATGGGTGAATAACGGTCAGACAAACCTGCTAACAATAATGATCCTACCCATTCATCGGTTATTGTAAATCCTGTGCCGTTTAACCTTTGAGCTGTTTCGACCATTTGTGTGACATAGTTAGACATCGAATCACAGTTTTCAAGTCTTATATTAATCAAATGTCGAAGCAAGGTTATCTTTCTTGAGAAACCAGAGTCGTCAAACATGGTCTTCAACTTAGTCCATAATTCCGCTGAGCTCTGTGTGTTCTTGATATGCACGTACAATGCTGGATCAATAGTTAATATTAACTTTGCCTTCGTTTTTGCATCTTCTGTTGGCTTATTTTCAAATCCCTCCGGGGGGTTGATGTACTTGTCAGTTCCATCGAGCACCAACAAGCTTTGGGCCGCAAAACTCCACTCGTCGTAATTCTCCCTGCCTTTCAACTTAGGCACACTGGCAATATAGTTCGTAGTCATGTTTCCACGAATAAACGTTCACTTTTATCTATTTTACACTAAAATAACTGATAAAAACTGGAACCGCCCATAACCTATTAAAACACGTTAGATATTCGCAACAGACTGACTTTATTCAACGAGTAACGGTACTTATAAGTTTCACACACATTGTGGATAGATGGCGCTAGTAGTAAGGAACATACATTTAATTACAATTTTTGATACTATGCCAATAAAAATAATAGTCTTTTTGGTACCAAAACTGATGTATGGAGTGAGCACTCTTGTCTTACTATATTTCTCTACGGTTCTGTGTCGGAATTTCATGACATGACACTATGCATGAAATAAAGCACCAGATAATTATTAGAAAAACACAGATAGATGTTATTTTTAAACACAAGTTCTATTTAATAAATCGGATAGAAATATAAAAACCGGAAAAGTGCGAGTCGGACTCGCCCACCGAGGGTTCCGTACTTTTTAGTATTTGTTGTTATAGCGACAACAGAAATACATCATCTCTGAAAATTTCAACTGCCTAGCTATCACGGTTCATGAGATACAGCCTGGTGACAGACGGACGGACGGACGGACGGACAGCGGAGTCTTAGTAATAGGGTCCCGTTATTACCCTTTGGGTACGGAACCCTAAAAACTAGGTGAGTTGACCGTGACGTCACGATGTAATGTTTCATATAAATTCCATATTAGCAAATCGTTTTGACAGTTCTAAAAAAGTAACTGATTTGACTAGTAGGAAAATACCCTATTGTCGTGTTTCTTGTGACAATTGTCATTAGCTTCGCAAAATAAGTACTTACCTATTTATTGGCGATATAATGGAGTTTTTTATTTAAAATGTTGGTGGCAAACAAGCACACTGCCCGTCCGATAGCGGTTACCGTAGTCTATGGAGGCCTGTGACGTCAGTAACAGTGATGTCGACAATTGTCGCACCTGTCACCGTGGTGGTGAAATAGGGGCCTGGACACACCGCACAAAAGCACAATTTTTTATTCAGGGGCTTAGTAGGTACATAGGCTATTTCATTTTAGATTACGTAGGAACAAAGAGAATAGAGTCTATAGAGACGGATTGTCAAAGTAAATTATGTAGCCACTGTAAATTTACTGCCATCTTTCGACAGAACATAAAACTGTTAGAACGCCAACTATAGACCAAAGGTATGGTGCAACGTTTTCGACCGATTGCACCATAACCTTCAGCCTATGCTCGAGTAGATGGCGTTAATATTAATATTTAACATGTTAACTCATATCAGTGAAAGAATAAGGATCAAAATCAAATGGCGTTTAAACAGTGTTAATCTTCTGTCGAAAGATGGCAGTAAATGTACTGTAGCTACATAATTTACCATGACAGTAACTCTCTACTTCAAATTCTCTTTGGTAGGAACCAACGCCTCCGCCGGCGTGTACCTACCTAATAGGCCCCTGAAAAAAGATGCTGCTTTTGACCGATGTGTCCACTCTTTCAACCATTTGTTCCAAGTTTCTAGCGTACATACTACCTATTAAAAAAAAGTCGTCAATAGAACTTGTCACAGGAAAATCTTACTAAAAAAGGTTTATTAATAGCGAAGGCGAATTGAGTCGGTTGAAGCGGGAAGTTCAAAATATTTGCAGTTTATTACAGTCTGTTAACTTGCGCAAAATAGCTTTAATGCGACGAAAGTCATCAGTCATCACCGTTAGCAACAATAAATTAAGAATTGCGCTAAGCGTGTCAACCGACTCAATTCAACAATATACTTAGACATTAATCATACAAATAATAATTACTTATCAATCACAATCACACAAAGGGCAACATTTGCTCCACAAGTCCACTAGGGTGGTCCAAAAAGCGCTTTTTTTGATTTTTGAATGGGCCACCCCCCCAAATTTGTTACACGTACCTACAATGTTACCGACCTCAAATAACAGCTTCCTAGCTTTAGCGAAAGAGGGCGCTCAATGGGGGTCAATTTTGAAAACACTATCAACAGTTGCATACCGGGTTACTAAAATTAATCTACTAATCTTTATTTGACACTTATTGCATAAATATATACAGTTAATTTGATGCTTTATGAAATAAAATTAAGAAGAAATCCTTATCGTTCATACAAATGATTTGCCTTTAAAACATTACAGCCATTTAACGTTTTCTATGAAATCATAAAAGTTACCATAACATTTTTTTTTGTATATAGGGTAATTAGCCAGTAACTGGCCACTTTTAGTAACTGGCCGCCCTAAACTAAAAATGAATTCTATTCACCTATAAACAGAATTCATTTTAATATTAGGTTTCAATAACTGGCCACCTTATACTAAAATTAATTCTATTTATAGGTGAATAGAATTAATTTTTGGTTTGGGGTGGCCAGTTACTAAAAGTAGCCAGTTACTGGCGAATTACCCTAGTACTGTATGTTTTAAATCTATTCCTTAAAACGAATCTCACAGTATGTTTACTTTGATTGCCCAATTTTCGTATTTATGTGATGAGCCATCCGTATCTACATTCTGTACACAAATACGTAATACATATTCCACGCTTGTACTGAGACACGTTATATTTGAACGTCCACAGTGTTAATTTCTTACGTAATAACTAATATCCTAAACAATTACTCACATCTAATTAACTGTAAATTTATGCATAAAGTGCCAAATAAAGATTAGTATAGGTATTTTTATAGACTGTGAGCTCTAACAGTTACCTTTTAACACATGACAACACCCACATGATGTAAATGAGCAATGAGGTCGGTAATATGTATATTGTAGGTAGGTAATATATTTGGGGGGTGGTCCATTCAAAAATAAAAAGAAAAGCGTTTTTTGGACCACCCTAAAGTCCACATAGATAAAAATAATTATTTTCTTTATTAAGGCTCCGGCACACTAAAAAGTAAGGCAGAAACAGCGCGGGCGGCGCAGTTTAAAAGCTGAACGGTTCGGCCACGATATTGAGCGACTTGCGACGGCGGCAGCGATAACCATAGCTTGGAGCGAGACAGCGATCGAACGTTTCGTTCCCATCTATGGTTGTCGCTGCCGCCGTCGCAAGTCGCACAATGTCGTGGCCGAGCCGGAAGGGTTGTTGTGAATTGAAAAACAACGGAAACGTGTGAGCCCAGTGTCAGCTTTTGTTTATTTAGACCATACATTTGCGTTGTTTTCCGGATTGGGTTGAAGTTATACAATAACGCCAATGACCGCTTGACCGATGTCAACCGATGTACGACGAAGCGTACCAATAAACAATGTTGTATGGAACACCGCACAGCGATACTCACGTCTGCGCGGCAGATCTATCAGCGTCGCTTTGCGGTGTCTCATAGATCATTGTTGTAACATGTCAGAGGCTCCCTTCCATGTTAACATTATATGTGAACATAGTATTTTTCTATTTTCAAGTCGGTTAAATTTCCAATATTGTGTCCCACGGTAATTTAAGTATTTATATTTCTTCTCATATCTCAAGTGGGCCATTTCGTCTGAAATTCTAGATATAGTTTTGGAGAGCCAGGTGATTAATAGTAAACCAATATATTAAGATACTTATTCATAAAATGATTTGAACTTTATTTCAATGTCATAAAGCTTTTATAGTATAAAAATTCTGTTAAAAGTCAGTTTGGTTTCTTAAGTTCAAGTGGCATCGACTTGTATTTCACACGTCGTCGTAAAATGGATGAATAATGTTTGTTTTGGTTAAAATATTCTATGCAAAATTGAACCATATTATAAAGAAATAACAAAGGGCGGGGCTCTACATTATGTGTCATATAGAAAAACAAACGGTGGTTAGAATAAAAACTGTAGTGTCAATCCCATAGGCGTAAAGAAATAGTTTAAACCACACCCAAAAGTAGGTCAATTTGGACCTTATTTTAATTAGGAAATAAGGTGTAATTAGTGAGAGGATTGTACGAAATTATGAAATTCAGTATTGGTTATGGGGAAACCAATGACGTACAAGAAAGTGGGAAATAGCAGGGATGACGGGATCTAAGGTAGGGATCAATAGAGTCCCTTACGGGAGGACTCTTCGTTGCCTTCCGCAAACCGTCGGACGTCGGTTCTCTAGCTAGGTCTATCTAGGTTACCTATATTGTGTCCTGACCTGGACTTTGCTAGTTTCTCATGATGCTGGTAGAGTTTGGATTGGAGCATAATGTAGTGTAATTTGTTGTGGGGTTTTACTTGAATAATTTTAGATAAGTACATTTACATTGTGTTAATTTTAGTGGGTTTAATTCTTTTTGTGTTGTTTATTGATTTGTGGTTCAGACAAGTGCTAGTATTTAATATTGTACTAGTAAAGTTTAAATTATAAATCAATAGACTTATTAGTATTGTAAAGTTAATTTTGTTCATAGTGGATTTAATAATATAGTGAATTTTAATTGATTTGTGCTTAGACAAGCGCTAGTGTGTTATAATATACTAAGTGAAGTCTAAGTTATAAATCAATAGAGTCTTAAAGATTGTAAAGTCTTGAGTTGTTTCCAGTGAAAATTAATTCGTTTGTGTTTTAATTGTGTTTAATATGTGTAGTGTTTTGGCCTGGTTTATTTTAGTGATATTTAGCACTGAAATGAACTTGGTTGGAATACTCTATATATTAATTTAAATTTAGTTTCGTGAGTTATTTCGTATCTTTCTTATGGGGTAGAGAGAACTAGTTCCGATCCAACATAGTGTTGGGGGGTTAGTAAGTTGGACGGGTAACCTCACGGTGTCAACTATAGTCCAAATTACTAACTTGCGGTGTTTTTGATAAAACCCAGGTGGGGACCTGGCAGTTCCTGCATTTATTAAGACAGGGTCACCCCCTAGGATCTGGAAGATTTGGGTTGTCATCTAGACTTCTTAAAGAAGCCAGATTCTAGTCCAATTATCCCGTATCTATATACTTATATATTCACTTTTATATTACCCCTTTCCGGCCTTACTTCTGCTGTCCCAATCCACTGTGTGGAAGTATGGCTAGCACACGGAGAAATAGGATTTTTAGGTCTAAAACGAGGTGTCTCCACTCGTCTTAGTTAGCTATAGCATAGAAATTACTCATTGCACATCGAGTAATTACGCGAGTAAATTAAATGTGCATCCCGGGATGCTAGTTTTCAAATATATCGGTAGAATAGTTGGATAGATTAGCTGTTAGGTTAGGGTTTTTATTTGTCTGGTCTAGGGCTTTTGTAGGATTGATTTGGATTTATAATTTTAATATACCAAAGCCATTAGATATTTACAGTAGGTAGCTAGGTTCCCTTTCGATACATATATGGCTATTTTTATTGCATTTGTTGTTCTTAATTATGGGTTTATGGGTCATTTTCAATATAGCGATAGCTAGGATGTAGTGTGGGGTTAGGGATTGTTAGGATTTTATTACATATATTTATTTATGACTTATTGACAAACTTGACATATTGACTTATGACATGACTGTATATATTTTGTCCTTTGTAACGCTACTGGTAGAAATATATTGTGGGAAAAACTAAAGTAAATAACCACAATATAATGTAGTATTGTAGAATCAGTTTGCTTATAAAAGAAATATTTGTTTTGCCTGTCCCTTAGCAGTTTGTATGACGATTACATTCTGTTTTCTACAGATTATCTGTGATTTTAACACTTGACCTTTAAAAATATAAGATCATATATTATCATAAAACCTTATTTCAATGAGTGATTTATCCGGGCTCAGATCAAGGCAGATGCACGATCGTAGAATATTTTGGTCCGAAAGTGTGATTCAAATGACTACAGCTAAAGTTTGGATAATATCATTTCATTGAATATTAAAATACGTATACTACAAAATTACAGTACTCTGGAGAATTTGAGTGGATCAAATACAGCTGCTCTACTACCAGTATTTTGCTATGTTAAATTGTCCCTTTGAATGTCCTCTCATTGTTGACGAAAAATGTCACAAAATAATGACATGGTCGAATGATGGTGATGGCCTGTCATTATTAAAAGATGTCCCTTCTGGACCACAATATAGTTCCTTCAGAACTGGGGCGGGGATTCTGACCTGCAACTGGATGATGATCACGGGCGTCGCGGAGGCGGGGTGACATCTATACCCCAAAAACAAAATATTGTGACATTTATTAGTATTTGTACTTTGACCAACTGACTATTACATTTGACAGACTTTACTTACATTGACATACTTTACTGACAATTTAACTATGACATTCTACAGACTTATTTGATTTTGACATACTTACTATTGACTTATTGATTACATCTAATTACAGACTTAATCTGATTAAGTCAAACATTACTACAACCTGCAATGATATTTCTTATTACTCTGACATAATTCACGGTTTAATAATTATTTAACAATATTAGGATTTATAGGCGTATAATACATAACTCTTTCTTACTATGCGTAAAGGATTTTGGTTACTATTAACGGTTACGACGAAGGGTCCTACATAAACACTAAACGATCATTTGGCCAATCTACTGATCCAATTCAAGATATTAACTTATTTAATTAGAATTTATTCAGGTTATTTGCATTATTTTATAATAATTAGTCAAGGTAGATACGGTTTGCGGTATTTTAAAGGTTATTTAAAATTTTGGATTTTCTTATTGGAATTTTTAGTATTTTAGGTAGGTCTAGGTTTAGCTAAGTAGGGGTAAGTTAGGGTTAGTTGAGGAGAGAGGTGGGAAGTGTTACAATGTGTTTATTCCTGCATGTGACCGACGTCAGAGACCATCGTCAGCGTGTATAGGAGGAATGGTTTATTAGTACAGCGGCGAAATGCTTTCAATATGCCGGAACCTTTAATCGGAACAGTAACAGTAGTAATGAGTACACTTAATTAGATTACAATGGCTTACGCAAAATAACATATTTCAAAGTCAGCCCACCATGACTCTTATGGATGAGATTGCAAGGAAAATGATACTGCATAGTGTCATAATCAAGATACACGGGCTCATCTTCGGAAGGAGCATCTTGAACACGGTATGCAAAGTAATGATCATCGAAACTAATCGTATGCATAGGTAACACCTTAAAAGCTATCCGGCGGTCATTGTATACATAGATGTTTAGTATTGTGGCGAAATGAATGGTGTCTGGTTCTATGCAAGAAACTACAACTGATTCTTTATGAAAACGTGTAGATGATATTGAGACCCAAGACACCGAGTTTATTTTGTCAGCAGTATCCCAACAAAATTTTTGTGCAAGTACTGAAGCCACTAGCAATGTAACTTTACTTTTGATCCCAAAACTAATATGGCTTTTAAATTTGTCATTTAAAAAAATATCATTCAATATCAATTGATGCCGTTTTGCGATAGATAAAGTCATATTTATTCTGTTACAGGAAGACTTCGACGCTAATTTATTAGGATGATGCTTTGCTTCAAAACGCATGGATGAAAGATGGCGCAGAGGCCCAAATTTAAGCATTGCTTTATGATAGTGAATTAAATTATGAAACTTTGGCTTGAGAGTCTGATTAAATAATGTGGTGTACATTTCGCAAACTGTCGAAACCAAATGTTGCAAGTATGTCGTTCTTTCTGGGAGAAACCCTGAACACATAACAACATCTAAAAGTAGCATAAGTTGGACATAAAGTACCCAATATTTATCATCCCGAGGAACTAGATCCCCAAACATAATTCCAAAGTACCTACATAGAGTTGACACTTCTGAAGAGCTTAAACGTAAGTTTCTCTTACGTAAATGGTCCATAGACAACGATACCGGCATGTCTGCTCTATCAGGGCCATATTCTAATGATGCTAGTTTGTTATTTAATAGTTGTATCGAAAAGTACTTAGCTTTGTCTACAAACGCAACAATTAATTCACACATTATATATTTGATTACGCCTTCATTCAAATCATGCATTACGTCTACTCCTACTTGAGAAAATAAGTCAAAATTCTCAACACGTAGCCATATGCATTCCTGTTTTATTCCGGTAAGTGAAACGTTATTTAGTCTCAAGTCTTCCTTGTAATTTTCCATGTTTCTTAAAAGCGAGCCATCCTCTTGAAACAGTCTAGTCATATCATTTTTGTTTACTTTGCAATTTCTACAGGGAAAATTACAAGAAAAGCTTTCGGCAAACCCAGTGACACTATGAAGACCCAAGTTATCACCAAGAATAAGACCTAACTCAAAATAAATTTTGCCCTTAAAATCTGGAAGATTATATGAAATCCCTTCTCTGGCCAAAAAATTCAATTCGTCGATTAAAGGTTGAAAAATTATTCTATTTCCGAATTCAACCCTGTCTGACGAGTGGTATAACAACGCCAGAAATATACTTGTCAGCTGAGACTGATATTGTTTAGGTAAACAAGGCAATGAAACATAGGCGGCGCCTAGTTTGTGAATTGAACTATGACTACCTAAAGCATTCAGTGGTTCAAAATCATCTATTTGTAAAAAAATAGGCATTACCAATTTATCGCCGTGTAGCACCCGCCTTGATTGCCAAAAGGAACCATGCAAAAAGTGTTCAATAGTTTGAGCCGAGTCATGCGCTAGTAAGTAATTCATATGTTGTAATGTTTCGCGTAATATACTTGAAAGCGAAAAAAATGTTTCCAAAACTAGTCTTAGTGGGATGAAGTGAGCCTTAGATTCAATGGATTTGTACAATCTTAAGCCACCGCATGTAACAAATTCATATCTACTACCTACTGTATATGAATTAGAATATACTGTATAAGAATAGGTTCGATGTAAGACCCGCAATCTTTAAAATATTGTAGTCTCAAGTGATAGCTATCAAATTTTGACAAAGAAGAATCAATATCTCTTTCTATCAAACTTCTGCTATGTTGATCTAAAACAGGAAGAACAGAGTTATAAAACAATTTCTTAACGCCATCAAAAACAGTATCAGTAACATTTTGTGGCACCTGAGGATTAGCATAAAGAGAGGACATTAACTGGGCCAAACTTAAACTCATAGGGATCGAGTTATCTGTCCTGTTTGAGGTAGGCGCGGGTAAAATTATTTTGTCATGGGAAGGTTCGCCTAGAACTTCTTCAGTATCAACTATGGTATCGCTCGTATCAGACAGGGTTGAATGGAACTTTATGTAGTGCCTTCTATAAGAACTAAAAATTTGAAATGTTCTTAAACAGTTTGTACTTGCACAAGAATATGTTGTAACTTCTTTATGATAAAAAGCCATGTGCTTCCTCAACCGAATAAAACTGCCAAAGGAAGTGTTGCATACCGCACAAGTAATCATTTTCCTTTTTTTAGGGTTCCGTACCCAAAGGGTAAAACGGGACCCTATTACTAAGACTTCGCTGTCCGTCCGTCCGTCCGTCCGTCCGTCTGTCACCAGGCTGTATCTCACGAACCGTGATCGCTAGACAGTTGAAATTTTCACAGATGATGTATTTCTGTTGCCGCTATAACAACAAATACTAAAAACAGAATAAAATAAAGATTTAAATGGGGCTCCCATACAACAAACGTGATTTTTGACCAAAGTTAAGCAACGTCGGGAGTGGTCAGTACTTGGATGGGTGACCGTTTTTTTTTTGCTTTTTTTTTCGTTTTTTTTTTGCATTATGGTACGGAACCCTTCGTGCGCGAGTCCGACTCGCACTTGCCCGGTTTTTTTACAATATTCGCGCAAAGAAAGTGTAGCTGCTTTAACCCCTTGGACGTCAAGAACGCCGTGTTAATGTCAACGCAACTGTATCAAGCTAGGTATTATCAAATAAGGTTTATTAGTAAATTCGTTTTATGGCGCGAGACACTTATCAACAAAAGTTTAATCAAGCGAATTTAATAGCGAAAGTAGTTCTCTTAATGGAACTCCTTCAGAGTCAAACTTAGATTTCATCTGAAATATGGCCCGTTGGATAAACATCCAACAAGGTGCAGCTACCTTAGGGTACGCTAAGTCCAATGCCCAGTATAAATTATACGTCACCTTTATAGCCTCACAAATGGTGGATACTTGATATCTTAGCCCTCCAGCAGTGGTAACAATTTCATACGTGTGTATATTAGCCCATGTAGGTCCGACCGCAAGTATGTATGGTTGATTTACTATGCCTTTTGAGAGGTTGAATGCCTCTTGTTGAGGGCAATATGTAGCAATCTCTGACGCTGATGCAACGCGCGCCAGGAAACCGGTGCTTGCCTCGTGCCTTGACAGCCTCCACACTTTTTTTTCGGTACTGCGATAGTGTGCATTTGCCGGAGCAAAGCAACAATTCCCAGCAAAGCGGCTGAATTTGCTTGTTCCTCACCAACTGCAAAACAAATGCAACCATTAATAATACATTATATATATATATATATATTATGACCAATAGATTAACTTTCATGCTGGGCTGGGAGACAAAGATAAACATAGAATGCTCCAGCTGCTTTTCTTCCCGGGCATACCTACTGTAAAAATCAGTAAAGGGACGTGAGGATATTGGAGCGTGGGCGATGGACCAAGGCCTCCAGTGCCCCAGGCTGGAATCGAACCAGCGTCCTCTGCTATCGCGGCAGCCATTCGGCCATCGGGCACTGCCACCACCCTGGGGCACTGGAGGCCTTGGTCACTTTTTCTTAGTAGGTATATGACATTTATTTCAGTTAATAGTTTATATGGTAGTGTTTCTAATTAAAATAAAAACAAATTAATATATTTTCTGAAAATAATTTGTTCTAATACTTCTAGTATAACTCACAAGATGTTTGGATGTTTGTTCCTCAATTAACGCGTTAACGGCTGAACGGATTTCGATGAAACTTGACATACTGATAGACAATGATATGAATTGAAACATAGGATACTTAATGAAAGTATAACGCGGGCGGAAGCTAGTATTATATATACATATAGGTCGGACATTATCAGAGAAACCGAAACCGGTAAAACTTTCGTATAAAAGTTAAATTTTATTCCGATATCACTTGACAACGAAATTTATTTATAACAAGATAATAATTAAATTTTACCACGTGCCACAGGCAATAGCTACCGGCCGTGGTCGTAATAATGTATGGAAAATAAAGAAAATGGGAAAACACGCGAATGGTCATAAAAATATTTAAAAATATATAATTATATTGGGTAATGAATCTATGAGTACAGGAAAAAAAACTTTACTTACCAGAAGCTAACTCAAGCAGTTCTAATATCATTTGGTCGCATTTACTCGACTCTGCACGGTCCGCAAGCAGGTTTAATAACTTAAGTTTCACTAGAGGAAACCTCTCTTCATATGTCTTATTGGCCGATGGATATATAGAAATCCGCAGTCAACTGTGAAATAATACAAATATGAATGTTAATTCCCATATTTGTAAAATTAAAGTATGTCATACATATAAATTAAATGGTACAATAACTTCAATAACATTGCAACTCACCAATTCATGCCCATTTGGCAATTTGAGCCCTGGAAAAGTGTTAAAGTAGTCAATGTATGAGGACTCTCTCAGAAGTTTGGCGCGCAGCTCGAATGTGGCTCTCCACTTGGTCAACAATATAAAAAATTTACCTTCCAATAAAATTGGTATTATGTTTCCTTCCACGTCGGATATCTTCATTGAGAGAGCAACCCGATCGTTGACCGATAGATGCCGCTAGCGTCTATGTAGTCGCTCCGCCCCACGCCGTGACGTAGTTCCGCTTCCTCCCTGCCAACCATTGCTCGCTTCACGCTGCTCGCCGCGGCCATGTCATTGTTGAGGAGAAGTACCGTCGGCATAAAAGTAGCCTAGAAGCCTGCCAGGAAGGCATTACTCAGATATCCGACGTGGAAGGAAACATAATACCAATTTTATTGGAAGGTAAAATTTTTATATTATGTGTTCCGTTCCACGTCGGATATCTTCATTGAGACCTGTTTATTATCTCCTGGTGGCGAGTCAGCGGGCGCGCAAGCGTTAGGGCTACACCTACTGTCATAGAACTCAGAGAAAGAATAAATATATACGACATATTGCAACCCATGAAATCACAGTGACTCGTTATAATGATACATTACAGGAAATTGAGAATTTAAATTGTAATCCCAGGTTCGAATCTGACGTTAAACTGGTTTGAGAGATTTCTCATTCGAAATCGCTTCCGAACCGCAGAATCTCGGCGAGTCATGATCCCAATTAACTTAAGCCAAAATATCGCTAAGTGGATAGTTTTCCAGCCAATTTAGTTATTAAGTACATCGTGGATCGAAAGCAATCGTAGGCGAGGCCGGCTTAGATGAGACTGTGGCTGAAATAAATAAGCGCAGTGTCCCCTAACATTTGTGTAATTCTCGCAAGTTGACGTACTTACTGGGTCTATACATTATTCCGGAGCTTCTAAGAGTCAAGTCGGTAAGACACGTTATCTGGTTTAGAGCCGAATTTCGGACACAAAATAATAGCGTGAAAGTTAACTATGCAATTACCCGGGCTACAGTGTAGTAGACTAAGGTCATTGACCCTGCGGTCTGATGCTAACAGCAAATGTGCGGCAGCTCTTCTATCGTACTTCTTCTAACGTACCTAACGTTGTAGGGGTATTCAAAATAAAGCAAGTAGATTTCTCGCGTCCCAAGCTGGTGGTTTGGGAGGCGCTGGTCTCGCTATTAATGGCGTTGGAAGAAGGCATAGTGTCCAATAGTGGTTCACATACAGCACGGGCGTAGCCAGGGGTGGGGGGGGGGGGTTTGGGGGTTCAAACCCCCCCCGAAAAGTTCAGAATATTAACATTCATAGAATTAAAATAAGAACAGGCGTGCGGCATATTTCATTGATTACTAACTATTACCTATAGTATACGGTGGTTTGGATTTTGGATTTCTCCGCCATCGTCGATTATCGGATCGCATCAATTACTTTCTAAGATATGATAAAGGTGACATTCGGGTGGCGACTGCAGCAGCATTATTCTGTTGCAATTTGCAATGTTACTGCTGCAGCACTGTCAATTTTCGTGATAAAATGATGTGTCTGATTTCCATACTAAAAGTAAAAATGTAAAACTGTCTATCAAATTACGTTTTTTATATCGATAAATTTTCGCGCTCGCTTCGCTCGCGTTTTCAATTACTTTCTAAGATATGATAAAGGTGACATTCGGGTGGCGACTGCAGCAGCATAACTCTGTTGCTACATTACTGCTGCAGCACTGTCAATTTTCGTGATAAAATTATGTGACTGATTTCCATACTAAAAAGTAAAAAAACCGGGAAAGTGCGAGTCGGACTCGCGCACGAAGGGTTCCGTACCATAATGAAAAAAAAAAACGGAAAAAAATGCAAAAAAAACGGTCACCCATCCAAGTACTGACCACGCCCGACGTTGCTTAACTTTGGTCAAAAATCACGTTTGTTGTATGGGAGCCCCATTTAAATCTTTATTTTATTCCGTTTTTAGTATTTGTTGTTATAGCGGCAACAGAAATACATCATCTGTGAAAATTTCAACTGTCTAGCTATCACGGTTCGTGAGATACAGCCTGGTGACAGACAGACAGACGGACGGACGGACGGACGGACGGACGGACGGACGGACGGACGGACGGACAGCGAAGTCTTAGTAATAGGGTCCCGTTTTACCTTTTGGGTACGGAACCCTAAAAATGTACAACTGTCTATGAAATTGCGTTTTTATATCGAAAAAGTTTCGCGCTCGCTCCGCTCGCGTTTTCAATTACATTCTATGATATGGCGACTACAGCAGCATTAGGTACTCTGTTGCAAAGTTACTGCTACGGCACTGTCAATTTTCGTGATAAAATGATATGACTGATTTCCATTCTCAGCTGTAATGCGGCAATGAACGTCACTCAATTTACCAAAAAAATTCAATGTAATCTTGATGACCCTAGGGAGAGGGGGCACCATGGTCTAGAAATGCTTAGGGCATCAAAATATCTTAATCCGGCACTGGTCGTTTGCGGAGTCAAGCGATTTGGGACTCGCATTTTATACACATTTCCATGCCTTCCCGAAAAAAATCGAATCATTCGCGAAAGTCTCGCAACGCAGTGAGGTTACAAACGGCACGCGCTCTTCCTCAGGAGTCTGAAGAAGACCACGGTGAGTGGCGCTCTAGCCAGGCAGGCCGCTTCGCTTTCGCTCGCGTGCGTATACCTTACTGTATCGTCCGATATACACCTACTCTGTCGTTAAAATCACGTGTAAAATTATAATAAGGGCGAAAAAAACTATTGATTTTGTAGTGTAGTTTTATTTAGTGGTACCTAAAATATTTTATCTGGTCTACTGTCCTCTAGCATATCCATCTGTCAACTTTACTTCAAGTTCCGCCTCCAGGGGAGAGGAAGAGAAATTAGGATTAGAAATTAGCCGCTTACTGACACAGACAGAATTCCACGCGGGCGGAACCGCGGGCACAGCTAGTCTCTAATATTTTTCTTGTGTAAGGGTTATTTTATGTACTTTTAGTCGTTTTATTTTCTTGAACCCCCCCCGATACTAAAACCTGGCTACGCCCGTGACATACAGCACTTGTTACAGGCTTATGAACAAGTATCGTTCTGAAAGCTAACATGGACAATAGAAATAGATGTCTGAGATAGCTCGCTACTTCACTGGGTATTAGAGGTACCTGGCAGTCGATCTTATTTTTGATGCACCATGAAGACCATTTCTACATTCTGGGCGTACAGGCGGCCTAGACAAGGGGACGATCTAGGGAGTGCTCCCGTTACTGGTTTTCAATACAAACATAGTACCGGAACCGGGAATACCCGGTTCCTCCATATTAGTGAGACAGTGACAGTTGCGTCTCGTTCGCTACGTAGCGTTAGCCCTTGGCATGTTGCATGCATGCGCCAGTCACGCCAGTAGGTACATCACAGCGGACGTCACTCCTGATCTCGCCAGCTCGGTGTTGGAGCGTCCTGTCTGACACGAGCCTCGCCTCATTCTTAAGGTCGTTGACTCATAAGAGAGGGCGGTCTGATGCTGTGTTCACTAGGACCGCCAGTAAATTGCAAGCTTACCACAGCTGCGTGAAGGCTCTCCTTATCACGCCGTCACAGTAAACAGACTAGGCTGGGAGGTGGAGACATCCATACCAAGTCGTATCACCGGCAGCTGCCAGACGCGACGTGGTAGCAGTTCAGAGTCTGTTAAGAAATACCGTGACACAGGGCGAAGGCTCTCGAAAGCGGAGGCTGGCCAACAAGGCGCCTATCAGGCGAAGATAGTCTCGGCGGCTTCTGGGCGTAGCTGCCACTCGGGCGCGCAGTGACTTCTTGATAAACCGTCGCCCTCGGGGGTTGTACGTTGTACCGACCTGGTAAGTAGCAAAGAACCAGCGCGACCTGTAGACGATCTGCTGGCATCAGCAGTTTTTGCGACAGCCGTGGTAACGGAGGGGATGTAGTGTCGCCGTCGTTTTATGTATACTGTAGTGGTGCGGTTGTATGTTTACACTTCTGTCGTCAGCGCTGCAGATGTGGCCCGTTAACGGTTACTCTTCACTGAAAGGGCCTTACCTCGTACATTGTCTACCAATATTGGAGATTGTAACGGACTGCTTGCATAAGATGAGGGAGGAAGTGGCGCGAGGCTTTCGGCAGCTTCGTGTTGCTGAGGACTGCGAAGGTGTCACCTTCCTCCATGAACTAAAGTTTGCGAGTTTGAGACGGAACAGGAGGGGTTGAGTCTCATTTCTGCGAGAAACTCGGCAGCAAGGCAGGCCTGTATGTCGCGAAAAAGAAAACTTTCAATCGGGGTGTTGTGCCGCGTGTCCCACGTGATGTCTAGGAGCGTGATAGTCTGATTCGCTTTATCCGAAGAAACACCCTATATCGAGCTAGTATAGGGGCATGGTCGCATGCTTTTAAGGAAATCGAACTAATTAAATCAAGTCTAAAATCGATTTTGGCGCTTGCGTAACAAAACTGTTTCGATAAAGTCGAAGACAGACAGATGTAAACTGTTGGAGTCCTCCTGTCCCCTTTCTCTTAGCACCGGAAACTCAAGCTTGTTCAGGCGCAGCGGGTTTATTTATCCCATTTTGTTTATTATGGGCTTGGCGCACGAGAAAGACTTTGTAAGACGGAACTTAAGCTGGAGAGCGCAGGCAAGCAGAGATAATTATGTGAAGTCTGCAGACCTTTTCGATGCCTTTCACCTCGGTTCTGAGCGGTCGCACAGGGCCTTGTCGCTAACTGTTCTCCGGTTGGATCACTCCATGGCCTCGAGAAGTCGTAGGAACCTCGAAGCGGCACGGCTCCTCGTCGATCAGCACCTTTATGAAGCCCGGGAACGCGACGTATTTTCCTCTGAGTATCGACATATCTTACCGCTTTCAACTCCGGGCAGTCGAGCCACGCAGGACGAAGCTCCTTACAACCTTTTCTGCCGTCGCCGGAGGATTCCTTAACCGAAAACAAGAGCTTAGCGGTCTGTTCGTGCTGTGGCACCATAGCTATAGGCGCCTGAGTACCTCAATGGGACCATGTGGACAGGACAAAACTGATACTGACGCGCCCAGCGCAGCTTGGTGGGCAGCATCGGCGGCAGGTAAGTTCGCGGTGGTATTCTTCTATTCTCGAACAGAACATGGGCGCCATTGCAAGGGACGACATCGTCGTGGTTGCAGCATCGGTGGACAGCATCGACGTGATTGTCGGTGCCATCATGGCAACCGCCGCCGCTCAGGAGGCGCCGGTGCGTGAAGCTAGAGGCGCCATCGTGGCGGCCGGCTCGGGAGGCACCGGTGCGTGAGGCCGGGCGGCGCTATCATGGCGGCCGCCACTGGTTCGGGAGGCGCTGGTGCGTGAGGTGAGGACCCATCGTGGCGGCCCGCTCTAGAGGCGCTGTCGCGTAAGGCGGGCGGCTCCATCGTGGCGGCCGCCGCCGCCGGCACGGGAGGCGCCGGTGCGTGAGGCGAGACGCGCCATCGTGGCGGCCAGCTCGGGAGGCACCGGTGCGTGAGGCGGCCGCCGCCTGGCTCAGGAGGCACTGGTGTGAGGCGAGAGGCGCCATCGTGGCGGCCAGCTCGAGGCGCCAGTGCGCAAGGCGGTGGTGCCATCGTGGCGGGCGGCGCCGTTGTGGCGGCCGCCACCGCCGGCTTGGGACGCGTCGGTGCGTGATGCCAGAGGCGCCATTGTGGCGGCCAGCTCGGGAGGCACTGGTGCGTCGGCCACCGTAGCCAGGCTCAGGTGCGTGAGGCGAGAGGCGCCGTCGTGGCGGCCAGCTCGATAGGCGCCGAGCCGATGGCTGGCTCGTAGTTGCACTCATCATCACGGCGACACTGCTGCCCTCGGCGGCGCCATCGTGGTGGCCACCACCGGCGCGTAGGTGCGGCACCACGGAGCGACGTCATGACGGACGGCAGCCAACGCGGCGATCGTCGCTATACTCGTAGCGTTTCCACTGCTTCCACGTAACTTACCTTCCTTCCACTCGAGCAGTCGGGACGCAGAAGCGGTCCGCCTTCACCTTGGCGCTAGGACGGGATCGAGAGGTCCGCGATCCACCCGCGCCGCGACCGCAGCAACAGGAGCGGGCGTGTGCCTCTCGGAGTCCCGCGGACTGGAAGCGCCCGCAGCCACAGGAGCGGGCGTGTGACGTCTATCGGAGTCCCGCGGACTGGAAGCGCCCGCAGACTGGAAGCGTCCGCACCGCGACTGCAGCAACAGGAGCGGGCGCGGACTGGAAGCCTCCGCACCGCGACTTCAGCAACAGGAGCGGGCGCGGACTGGAAGCCTCCGCACCGCGACTGCAGCAACAGGAGCGGGCGCGGACTGGAAGCGTCCGCACCGCGACTGCAGCAACAGGAGCGGGCGCGGACTGGAAGCGTCCGCACCGCGACTGCAGCAACAGGAGCGGGCGTGGACTGGAAGCGTCCGCACCGCGACTGCAGCAACAGGAGCGGGCGCGGACTGGAAGCGTCCGCACCGCGACTGCTCTCGCGGACTGGAAGCGTCCGCACCGCGACTGCAGCAACAGGAGCGGGCGTGGACTGGAAGCGTCCGCACCGCGACTGCAGCAACAGGAGCGGGCGCGGACTGAGGAGCGGGTGCGGACTCTCGCGGACTGGAAGCGTCCGCAACAGGAGTGGGCGTCCCGCGGACCCCGCACCGCGACACCTCGGGCTCCGGCCCGCAGCGTCGCGGCGTCTCGGAGTCACCTTGGACGACAGCAGAAGAAGGTCGACGGCGCCGGTGCGCGGGGGCCGACCTCCCCTGAGCCCCTGTCGCGTCGCAGCTAACGACACGAGGTACTCCCAGGTTAATACGACCTGCCTGAGAACCGTCCTTTAGTGTCGAAGTAACTTCTGAACGCCAATAAAACTAGAATATCATTAAACTGGCTCATGGTCGTGACAATCCAAACCTCCTTATCGGCGAAGCGTGGCACCCGGCAGCGGCGCGCGCAGGCTGCCCGCCTCCGCGCCGCCCGGGCGCCACCCCCGCCGCCGCCGGCACGATGACCGCACGTTCCCTCTCCGATGCGGAGCGACTTGCGTTACCACTTGACGAAAACCACTGACGCACTTCCTACTTCGATCTCGAAAATGCGAGTTAACGGTAACGATTTTAGCAGCATAGAATGTGAAAATTAATTTAGCAAGAAAAAAGTGGGTAGAATCGAAAAGCACCGTTCGATGACTTCGATCGCGAGACCGCCAAAAGACTAATAGTAGCGATCTCTGCTATATCTCACTATTTAATCGACCGAGTTTTGGATCGGAAATGTTAAAGCACCATGCTGCAAAAATATACGCAAAAAATATTTGCGGACCATCGGTCAGACGGTCGACGAAACAATGTCATGGCCGCGGCGAGCAGCGTGAAGCGAGCAATGGTTGGCAGGGAGGAAGCGGAACTACGTCACGGCGTGGGGCGGAGCGACTACATAGACGCTAGCGGCATCTATCGGTCAACGATCGCGTTGCTCTCTCAATGAAGATATCCGACGTGGAACGGAACACATAATATCTCTCTAGGATGAGATGAACTTCGAAGCCAGTCTAGGTTTTCCTCAGAGGGGTCATCTTCAGAGGTGAAATTTTGAAATTCGTCCGGTAATGGTCTTACTCTCTTGGTATTTGAACTTTTCGAACTGCAGCCACTGTCGCTAGTTTCGCTGCTATCCTTATTGCGCTTTTTTGCTTTAGTTTCTTCAGTTAGGCTTCTTCTGTGCGTTATCAGCCTGTTGTGTATGAGGCCGCTTGCTTGCACCACTTTTCCTCCTACAATGTGATAAGGCACATAGTACAATTCCTTTGATTCGCCCTTGAATAGGGTTACTGTGATATTTGAGAAAAGATACTCAGATTAATTAACTTTGCACTTTATTATAATTTTGTTTTACATTCAGTCGGCCATTAATGTCTACGTTTTTTATACGAACGAAGAGCGAGACAACGCGGCGCCATAGAGACCGCATATTCGGTTGCGTTCATTATGGATGCGTTCTCACACTCTTCCCGCCTTTAATACTTAAGTAAGGGTACAGCTTAAACCTAACATATTAAATATGATACAGAATTGTAACTTATTCTACACATCACAGTTAACATCTTGCTCTCCACATTCAAGCATTTGGTTAACGTATCTTTTACAAACCGAACCATTGACATCAACTAAATATGTTGCTCCGGGTACAGACTCCTGGACTATAATTCCCTTAATCCATGGTTGGCATCCCTTCCTGTAATCTCTAACCATAACACTCTGTCCTATTTTAAAATCTACACTGCGGTCACCACTACTATAATTATTTTGTTTGATTTTATTTTCATATTGTATACAAGATACAGGAGGTGGTCGCAACAGTGAAAATCTGTTCCTCAGCTCTCTCCCCAGCATTAATCGCGCTGGCGTCACGCCATTGCTTTTGTGCGGTGTGGAACGATAATCTGCCAAAAAGAGATTCATTGCTGTTGTTATGTTGTACCCACTGTCCATTATTTTAGTTATATGACTTTTAAATGTTTCCACAAATTTCTCTGCAGCGCCATTGGTGGCTGGATGGTAAGGTGGTGAGAATGTATGTTTAATTTGAGTTAAATTACAAAACTGTTTAAATTCGGCGCTGGTAAAACTTGTGCCATTGTCTGTAACCAGCTGATGTGGGTAACCATACCTAGCAAATAAATTTTTAAAAATTTCTATGGTGGTTTTAGTCGTTATATCATTCATGATAAAAGCCTCTGCCCATTTTGAATAACTATCAATAATTACCAGAAACATCTTTTTTTTATATGGTCCAATAAAATCGGCATGAAGTCTGTACCAAGTAGATGGCACTACTGGCCACAATTTTACAATTTTTGTTGGATTTTTACTATTGCTTAGACAAGCCATGCAGTTTTTGGTAATTTGTTCTATCTGTTTATTGAGTTCAGGCCACCAAAAGTATGACCGGGCTATATCTTTCATTTTTACAATCCCGAAGTGGCCTTTATGTGTCTCCTGTAATACCTTGTCTTGTAGTGAATGTGGAATTATGATGCGATAGCCCCAAAATAGGCAACCCCTATCTGTACTAATTTCATCCTTTCGGTCGAAGTATGGTAATAAATTAGGATCTGTCATTTCCTTACTTGGCCATCCATCTACTAAATAACGTATTACAGTTGACAAATTACAATCTTTTATTGTTTCTTTCTTTATTAATTTCCAATCTAGCACTTCCAATTCGCTACTATCTGTATAAAATGTATTCCCTATATCCCCTTCTTTACATAGTTTATGTAATTCTACATCATTTTGGCTCTCCTCAATGGTGCGAGACATATAATCTGCAGGGTTAAGGTTTGTTTTAATATGTCTTATCTTATATTTAAATGCAGACAAAAATATTGCGTAATGCTGCAATCTTTTAGCAGCCATTTTTGGTATTGACTTATTAGGACCAAATATTGTGACTAAGGCTGCATTGTCTGTTTCCAGTTCAAAACTGCGCCCATAAGTATAGTTATAAAATTTAGTCACACCAAATATGATTGCGAGCGCTTCTTTATCTATAACTGAATACCTTTGTTCTGCTAAACTCAGTTTCTTACTAGCAAATGCAATTGGTCTGACAGTACCATTTGACTCCCTGTTTGAGATCACCGCTGCCACCCCCACATCTGATGCATCACATGTTAATATTAAGGGCAGATCTGGATCATAGTGTCTTAAATTTTGAACTGAAGCAAGTTTTAACTTGATTGTATTAAATGCTTGTTCACACTGAGGTGTCCATTCAAATTTATTTTTCTTTGTACAGTCATATAGGGGTGTTAAGGCGCTCTTATACTCGAGTTTTACGTTTTCAAGGGGGTGAAGCAGACGCGTGGTAGAACGGGCAGGCGGGCGCCCCGCGCGGCGCACCGCACCATTCCCGCGCAGCACGTCTACGTCCTTATTCTGACGACATCGGTATTCTGAATTGTCAGTTCCGGGATTTTTTCCGGCAATTAATATTGAATAAGATTTATTAGCAAATTCGAATTTTGATGAGTACTTAATGAAATTAAAAATGGTAGGTAAGACGGTGAGTGTAAATAATTATTAATTATATACAATATAAGTGTATACCGCGACAAACTGAGAATCTAATCAAATGATACCAAATTATTATGAGACAAAAAATAGTACTTATACTAATAGACATTAAAAATGTAATAGAGCTAGACCAAGAAAAATCTGCAACGATTTTGATTGCACACGCAGTGCAAGTGTTATTTCAAACGTCAATCTTCTATGAAATTATGAATAACACTTGCACTGCCTATGCTATCAAAATCGTTGCAGACTTGGTCTAACTCTAGCAGTCAATTTCGGGCAAGTAGGTAGTGAAAATAAGGAAGAATACTAGCAAAGCTAAGATAATTTGTGTCCCACAAATTATAGTAAGTATTACAGTTAGAGTTATAAATTGTTATAATTCTTTCTTGTGAAGACAGCTAATTTTATGTACTTATTGGTGCTATGCATAACTCAAGTTATGCATAGAATATAATATACATAGAATTATAACAATTCATAACTCTAACTGTAATACTTACTATTTTTCTAATTTTGAATTGACGAGTAACAGTCAAGCATTAAAAGATTGTAATGACAAAAAACACTTCTACTTCGACATTCGAGTCTGTTAATAGCTGAAGAAAATAAAAAAAATCTGCGGAAATAATTCGTATAATTTTGAAAATTGGCACAGTTATACCTTGTGGTGTCCAGATAACCATACTTAATGTCCTCGAGCTTAGCGGGTGTGCTGATGGTGGGGGGAGGGGGGGGGGGGGGGGTGAAGGTCCCTTTTTTTAGTTTTTCGTAAATAACTCGTAAATGGTGGCCAATATTAAAAAATCTTGTTAAACGTTAATAATGTACACAAAATTTTGTACAAAAAAGATTCAGTACACTTTTAGCAGGGATCAATATTTAAAAAGATAATAAAGAGAGAAAGTTAATTATATTGATTTCTAAGGTTCCTTGTTTTTATTTTTTCGTTAATAATTTGAAAAGTATGACTCATAGCAAAAAAAATCTTATACATAAATAATAAACATAAAATTTCCTACAAGAAACATGTAGGACACTTTTCGCTAGGATCAATATTAAAAAAAACCGGGCAAGTGCGAGTCGGACTCGCGCACGAAGGGTTCCGTACCATAATGCAAAAAAAAACCGGAAAAAAATGCAAAAAGAAAACGGTCACCCATCCAAGTACTGACCACGCCCGACGTTGCTTAACTTTGGTCAAAAATCACGTTTGCTGTATGGGAGCCCCACTTAAATCTTTATTTTATTCTGTTTTTAGTATTTGTTGTTATAGCGGCAACAGAAATACATCATCTGTGAAAATTTCAACTGTCTAGCTATCACGGTTCGTGAGATACAGCCTGGTGACAGACGGACGGACGGACGGACGGACGGACAGCGAAGTCTTAGTAATAGGGTCCCGTTTTACCCTTTGGGTACGGAACCCTAAAAAGACAAAGCAGCGGGTAAGTTTTTATTTATGTATAAGATTTTTTTTGCAATGAGTCATACTTTTCAAATTATTAACGAAAAAATACAAACAAGGAACCTTAGAATTTATTATAATTAACTTTCCTTCTTTATTATCTTTTTAAATATTGATCCCTGCGAAAAGTATACTAAATCTTTTTTGTACAAAATTTTGTGTAAATTATTAACGTTTTACAACATTTTTTGATATTGGCCACCGTTTACGAGTTATTTACGAAAAACTAAAAAAAGGGACCTTAGAAGTGATTATAATTGAATTTCCCGCGTTAATATCTCTTTGAATATTGATCCTAGCAAAAAATTGGACTAAATCTTTCTTGTAGGCAATTTTATGCAGATTACTTATGTAATAGAATATGTTTTGCTATGCGCCACCGTTTAAGAGTTATTTACGAAAAACTAAAAAAAGGGTCCTTTAATATCAAATATCTCACTTCCGGTCAAGAATTCGATCAAGCAACCGGCAATTGACAAAGCAATTCTGATTCAGCGGGGTCTAATTAGGTTAAAAAACCCGGTTGCCAAAAAGTAATACGATTTGCCAGTCGAAATCGATATTATGAAAAATATGACCAGCCTAAAATATTTGAATCTTGTATATCTATGGTTAAAAATTATTCAATTTGATTAATTTTATAGCTTTTTAAAATATGTTTACACAATTTATCAATCGTGACTGAATTCCGGATTGGTTAGATGGGTGTGTGCCTTTGCTGCCCAACTTGTTATAAAATGACAATATGACGGACGAATGTCTGAAATGTCACCGTATTTAAGAATTATTTTGCTTTTCTTCGTAAGCATGTTGAAAAACATTGTGTGTATAACAATTTGCGTATTTATACTGTGATTACCCATTCTATGAAACGTCCGCTAAACTAGCATAGGTCCGACGCCGACAGTGGTCACGGGCGTACCCTGGCGTGAGGAATGGGCGCAAGGTATTGCCGCGTAGGGTGTAATTTAGTAAGCAAAATGTTGAATTCATCAAATGATGAATGAAAACATTAACGTTTCGATTAAAGGACAAGCAATAATGAAGATTTACTTAAAAGCTATCGACTGAAGTAAGTTTCATATACATTTTCGTCGTAGTACTTCTAACATAAGGAAATAAAGACAGTGTTAGGCATGTTTTCAACTTAAGATTCTATCGAGAAAATTATGAGCCGTCGTGTTTCTGACAAGCAATAACGTAGTTCAAGGACTGAAGTTATACATACTAGAAAATAATACATGAAATCCTTGTAAAAGTCTGTAAATATGGTGACAAAAAAGCGCATTTTACTACACACCGCGCCTTAAAATGCTAGCCATATTCTTTAAAAAACGCGAATAATAATTTATTTTGCCTAGAAATGATTTCAATAATGTTAAATTTGTCGGCGGCGGTGTTCTCAGCAGAGGGTCAATATATTTTTTTATTACACTTATTCCATTACTATTTATTCTATAACCGAACACATCAATGTGGTTCTGAAAAAACCTACATTTTTCTGGTTTAAGTTTAAATTCACACTATTTTAATTTTTCTAGTACTTTACATAGTGTCTCCATGGTGGATTCAAGGTCTTTGCCTGACATATAGATATTGTCTATAAATACTATTACATTAGGAATGTTTGCCAATTTGTTGCTCATTAGTCTTTGAAAAGATCCTGGGCCGGTGTTCACACCATATGGAAGATATTTGTATTTAAAAGTTCCTAACTCTGTCACAATTGTAGTGCATTCTTGTGACTTTTTGCTTAGTGGGGCTTGCAAATAAGCCTCTTTCAGATCTAGTTCGCAGAAGTATTGTCCATCCTTTAAACAATTAAAGATTTCTTCTACATGTGGTAGCGGATAATGGTCAATCTCTAGGTTAGGGTTAAGGGTTAGCTTATAGTCTCCACATAGACGCACTGACCCATCGGGTTTGAGAATTGGAACAACTGTGGTTCCCCATTGACTATGTTCTATGGGTTCTATTCTTCCATTAGCCAATAATCTAGAGATCTCATTTTTTACCTTGTCTCGAAGAGAAAAAGGCACCCGCCTTACCGGTAGGCATTTGGGAGTGGCACCTGGTTTCAGTTTTAAAGTTATTTCCTCGCCTTCAAAGTTTCCCCAGCCAGGTGAAAATACTTCTGCGAACTTCCTTTTAATTAATTGTTCAGCCTCTGAAACAGTTTTAGTCAGGTTACATTCTTGAGTATTAAAGTATTGTGATTTTTCTTCTTCTTGGCCCTTTAATTTAAGTGGCCATTGCTTTAGTTGGTATAACCAATCCCGACCTAATATACAAGGCATCACTTCTTTTCCTACAAAACTAGTAGATTTAATACAAATTCCGTTAAATGTTATTTTAAGATCCTCAATAATACCTATGGGTTGTGACAAACTTTGGTCAAAATTTTTAAAAAGTGTGTTACACCTTTTTATTTCTTTGTGTGGGAAATATTTTTTTACATAATTGATAGGTATTACAGTCACCTCTGACCCACAGTCAAGTTCAAAATCTATTTTTATACCATCTATGTCTAAGGTTAAATATTGTGCAGGTATTTTACTTACACCTAGTGACTTTACTTCATACTCTTGAAACAAAGGTGCTAAGGAGCCATCAAAAATGTCTTCATTGCCTTCATCTTCTGGTTTGTGCTCGTCCGTTGAGACCATGTTAGTGGACCGTTGCATCTTGTTGTTCGGGCACATCTTATATATATGCCCCTGTCGTCCACATTCCGAACAATATTTCTTCTGAAGTGAACACTCTGCACGGATATGATTGGTTTTTCCACAGCAATAACACATTCTTGAATTTGCACCTGTCAGTCCGCCCCGGCCTTGTCCTCGTCTGGTATTTGTGTTTCTATAATTAACCGAGGTGTTCTTAAACATTGGTGTTATGTTTTTTGATTCTGTAGTCTCTGTGGTCTTCAAAGCTGCTTCAATGCTGCGAGCCAAGATAACGAATTTTTCTAGTGATAATTCTGAATTTTTCAACAATTCAAACTTTATAGGATTTGAAGTCAATCCGTCAATAAATTTTTCTTTTATTTGATCTTCCATGTCCTTGAATCCGCATGTTCTAGCAATTTTCCGTAATTCTGTGATATATTGATCAATCGATTCACTTGCCGTTTGGTTCCTCTTTCTGAATTCAACTCTGTTAATTGATGGAGATTTTGTATTTGTATAATTTTTCTTTAGGAGACTGCACAACTCATCATATGACTTTGTCAGTGGTGATACTGGTTCACAAATGTTAAGAATATTATCGAAAACAGTAGTGGTTAATTTTGTAATTAGTAGTGGCACTTTCTTTTCTTCTGGAATGTCGTTTACTAATAGTAAGCATTGCAATTGCTTTTCGAATACTTCCCAATTTGTGCCATCGAACGGTTTGATATTTGTGTCGTTGTGTGACATTGTTTTCTGTGTTTTTTGGTCTTGAGATTTGAGTTTTTCGCTTATGAGTTTTCGAAGTTGATCCACGGTCTTATTAGTACTGTCAAGTTTTAGGTGGCTCGCTAATTGTAATAGTTGTTCTTTGTTACAGTAGTAAATACAACCTCTTTTTCCTTTGTTTAATTCTTCGATGATATCTTCAACACTACTATCTTCTGTGATTTTACTCATTAGTCTATTTTGTAGGTTACTTTTTCACATGAAACAATAGACAGTCACGCCGGTTCGAGTACTGGGTTCGACATAACACTTATTTTATAATTTGTTCACTGCAATTATTTGATTTTTCTTAATTTTATTGAACGTCCTCGTCGCCAATTGTGATATTTGAGAAAAGATACTCAGATTAATTAACTTTGCACTTTATTATAATTTTGTTTTACATTCAGTCGGCCATTAATGTCTACGTTTTTTATACGAACGAAGAGCGAGACAACGCGGCGCGATAGAGACCGCATATTCGGTTGCGTTCATTATGGATGCGTTCTCACAGTTACAATATCATTGCTCCATTTTTGCCACACATCCTTACGAATGGTTTGGTTAAGTTTTTGCAGTAACTGAAGCTCTGCTTCCACTATCAGGCTCACAATGTAGCCACGGTCCCGAGATGTCAAGGACTGTCCTTGTTTGGCTTTTCCAATTAACAATTTACCTCTTGTATGTTTGGTTAGCAGATTAACTAGTGGCTGCTGAGTTGTTTCCTCGATGGCATTGGTATCAATATCTTTGAAAAAATCTATCTCGCCGCCTTCCAGC
Organism: Cydia splendana; assembly: GCF_910591565.1. Taxonomy (NCBI): domain Eukaryota; kingdom Metazoa; phylum Arthropoda; class Insecta; order Lepidoptera; family Tortricidae; genus Cydia; species Cydia splendana. Next base: position 7,182 of record NW_026946865.1, on the reverse strand, counting down.
GTAAATGAAAACTCCTGAAACAAGTATGGTTTTTACATAACCAGTTGATTTAGTTTATATTTATAGTTCACAATCCTATTGTGAAAATTAAAAATTCCATAATCACAAAAATTACCAAAATATCGCTTAAGAGGGTACACTTGGACTCGGACTTAGCTGGCAATGTTGCGTTTTTGGTGATTTCAAGACTGAAAAGTGTTTTAATACAAAAAGTTGCCTGTACGCTACCTATGCAAAGTGCCTCAGGCAGATTTTCCATTTCAACGCTGAATATCCTCTTAAGACTAATGAAAACAGTTTTTACCTTTGGTTCTAAGTATCCCTCCCTATTATAATCTTGCAACGCCTGTGGAGGCTGTGGAGGCTGCACAGGTGTGGCCGGTATCGTAGGTGGTTGCACAGGTGCGATCTGTTGTATAGTGGGCTGTACACTTGGTCTGATCTCTAATGGAGTACCCTGAAAAAAAAAAATTGTTAGGTAGGTACAGTCACTGGCAGAAATATCTGCCAAGCTGTTCAAATGATTTAAAATCTTTACCTACCAAATTTCCGGTTCCCACCCAGAATTCTTTTTTTTAAGGATTAAGATTCAAAATACATACCTCAAGAGTTCCATTAGGTCCTAAGATTAATATACTTTGCCTTTCAGGCAAAGCTACTGACACTGGGCTGCTGCATGCGCTGGACCTTGGAGAGAACAGTCCGGGGTCATTCACAAAAGAGGTGTTCTGAAAAAAAGATACAATTTTAAGAATTCTGTATTATGCTTAAAGAACTTTATTTTCTCAAAAGAAATTGTACATTTCACGTCATGAGAATATATACTTACTAAAATAAAAGTAAATCAGTGAGCATCGCAAGTTATACAAAACAAACAAAAACAATTACAAATTAAATTAAGACTTTTTTGTCACAATAACAAGTAAATAGCAGGTAGCATTATAAAAGTCCAGAAACTTATACGTAAAATCACAGATTAATAAATAGTTACTACGTAACAGATACTTCATTCCCAAACAAAAGCGAAAATACCTACGCTATAATAGCCTACAAAACCTTAATAATAATACCTGCTGCTCAGGACAAGAAGAAATGTACCATAAGTACGCGCACAAAGAGTCGAGACTGTGTTGCCCGCCATGCGAGTCACGTGCTAACGCGTCATCGTAAGAATGCGCAAGGGTTGTAGGCATCTACCTATGATGATTATTGTAATAAAACGAATGTTGCGGATCAACCATATTTTTTATTAGTCAATCAAATATGTTTTAGTTTTATATAATGATTTATATTTTTTTCCCTTCTCGGAATTCTCTGTTATTAAATTTTATAGTTGTAAATATCCTAAATTGCGTAAATAATTTTAATAAATACTCAGGAGCAAAGCAACGGAAAATCAACGGTTTTTAAAGTTGTAATTCGGTGCTACGGCCGATTAATTATTACGTCGTCAAAATTATTTAAAAATACTTTTTCTAACCCTTCAATATAATTCTTAAACGTTTCAGGTGGGACCTTTAGCCCGCCATAAAAAGATGAATCTTTATTATAGGCTTTTTCCTTTGTTTTTTGATTTTTACACCCATTTACTGCACAATAGTTACGTGGTTTCGGCATTTCGAAGCGTAAGCGCGGGAAAAGTGCGGTGCGAGCGTTCAGGCGGGCGTTCGGCGGCCCTCTGTCGGTTGTATCGTCGACGATACGCCGAGCGGTAGGCATATAGCGCGTGGCCTTGAGCGTGTGACGGAGGCCTGGTAAAATGCAGTTAACAAGCTAATTTTAAAGAAAATCCATTAATACAATACATGTTATTTTCAAAGCGAGTGGCGACCGTGTCTATCGAGCTGTCGTTAAGGTAGCGAGACTGAACGCAGTCACCCATCGAATTATATAGACTAAAACAACTGTCAATCTTCAAAAGTGTGACCAAAAATGAAATGCAAGTGTTTGCGTAAATCGTCTATGTGAGATCAAAAATAGTGATGTCATGTTACAACTGTCAACAATTAATAAATACATATCCTCGGCTGATGCAGTACGACAGCTCATCAATATATGTGAGGAATACGCCAAGCAGCATGGTCTAAAATACAACACGGCCAAAAGTGAGCTTCTTATTTTCAAAGCTCGTAAGTATAACCCGTCTACGGAGCCGAGGATCATGTTGTGCGGCGCACCTCTAAAAGTTGTAGATCGCTTCAAGTATCTGGGGCATATGCTCACAAATGAGTTGAATGATGATCTGGATCTGGAAAGGGAGAGAAGAGCGACGGCAGTGAGAGGCAACATGCTCGCCCGCAGGTTCGCACGGTGTAATAAATCAGTTAAATTGACGCTCTTTAGAGCTTACTGTCAGAATTTCTACACGTGCAGCCTGTGGGTGAAGTTTACACAACGAGCCTATAACGCATTGCGCGTTCAATATAATAACATCTTGAGGATGCTGTTGCGGCTGCCGAAGCACTGTAGTGCGTCCGGCATGTTCGCCGAGGCGCGAATAGATGACTTTTTCGCCATTAGGCGGAAAAGAATCGCCTCCATGCTGAGGCGGGTGCGCGGCAGCAGCAACAGTCTTCTCAGGGTGTTGGCCGAGCGCCTCGACTGCCCGATTACAAAGTTTTGGGTGGAGGTGGCAATTGGGAGAGCTAAATAGAGCATGGCAACCTGCGCTCCTCGTCTCGCAATGGCCACACATCTGCCAAATACTAGTTTTTAGTCATTAGTTTTTATTTTTATATTATAGTTTTCATTCGTTCTTTTATTTTTAGTAATTAACATAGTTTTTAAGTTTATACCTACTAACAACGCTATGGATCAATGATCTGAAATAAACGATTTTTATTTTTATTTATTTTAATAATCTGTCGATGTTTGATTGCTTTATCGACTACTTTTTAAAATGTGTTATTTTAAATGTTAAAATTCTATGACATTATGACGTATAAATAACACTTGCACTGCGTGTGCTATCAAAATCATTGACTTATCTTAATGTAACTCTTACTGTGTTGGAAAGTGGAGTTTAAATTTACCGCTAAACATGAGCACCTTCAAAAAGGTATAACAATCGTTATTATTTGAAGTTGGTTATAAAAGCTAATATCTTAATGATGTCTTGTGAAGAAATAATTACATAGCTATTAATATACCGACAAGTTATCGATACTGCCATATGAACATTTTGTCAAGCCCTAGCGTAAAGTAACAGGTTATGTTTTTACACAAAATATTTTAAATTATAGACTAATATGATAAAATATTAGCACACAAAGGAAGAAAAACTTATAATGAACTGTATAAACCGGCTTCTTACACTTTTTACGCTGTTAATTTGACAAAATATAGTTATGAAAATTTCGCTCGGAATATCATAAATCCTCTGAAACGAGTATTTGCTTGGATTATTTGGCCCTGTGACACTGCAATCCGGCACACTACAAGACACCATCTTCACTGGATTATTTTATTTAATACTTTTCGTCCTAATCCGTGTATATTTTTAAATTTGAAAATTACCGTGATACGCTTTTGGCCGTCCGCGGCCGTCGTCAAACTCAAAAGTGGTTACGTTTTCTCATTGGTAGTCTGACTCTTTCGCACTCATGGGATGTTCATATACGTGATGGCTTCCCTTTCGCACACTTAAGCGGTCTGTCAAGTGCGAGCGCGAATCTTATGTCTGTGCAGTCACTGTGACGTCCAGGCTCCGTTATGTACTGGGTGATCAAATGAAACAACTGTTATCAGTCGTGCACTCCACCAGCCACCCGCAAGCCATGACACTTTTTCACGGAGTGAAGCTAGCGGGTAGTTGCGTCGTACTGTTTATTGTGTAATCGTCACATCTCTCCCTTTTTTAGGGTTCCGTACCTCAAAAGGAAAAAACTCTTCTTCTTCTTCTTTTCTTCTTCATCCTGGATTCGCGCCTGGTTGGGACTAAAAGTAAAATTGCGTTTGTATATCGAAAAATTTTCGCGCTCGCTTCGCTCGCGTTTTCAATAACTTTATAAGGTATGATAAAGGTGACATTCGGGTGGCGACTGCAGCAACATTACTCTGTTGCAACGTTACTGCTGCAGTACTGTCAACTTCCGTGATAAAATGATGTGACTGATTTCCATACTAAAAGTAAAAATTTACAACTGTCTATCATATTGCGTTTTTATATCGAAAAATTTCCTCGCTCGCTTCGCTCGCGTTTCTATTACTTTCTAAGCTATGATAAAGGTGACATTCGGGTGGCGACTGCAACAGCATTAGGTACTCTGTTGCAACATTACTGCTGCGGCACTGTCAATTTTCGTGATAAAATGATGTGACTGATTTCCATTCTCAGCTGTAACGCGGCAATGAACTTCTCTCAATTTACCAAAAAATCAATGTAATCTTGATGACCCGAGGGAGAGGGGGCACCTAGAAATCCTTAGGGCATCAACATATCTTAATCCGGCACTGATTGTTAAAAATTGTGTAATATACGGAACCCTTGGAACGCGAGTCCGACTCGCACTTGGCCGGTTTTTTATAACGATTTATTTATTTTACTTTATATATTTATCATGCAACAATAGTTCAGTTTATCGTATTATCTTATACTCGCTAGGTTAATTTATTTTTCCAATCTAGGTATACTACCACCGGTTCGGAAAGGTTAACCTCAGACCCGAGAAGAACCGGCGTAAGAAACTCGGCGAGGTGTGGATGTATTCATTTTACAACAGTTAAATAATAAATATTTTCCAACACTAGCAAGCCTTTAAATCTGTAAAACTATTATTTTACTTTTACAATTTCTTCTTAGGTGTCAGTCCCTCTCCTTCTCCTATTTGCAGTTTTGAGTTTTTAGGGTTCCGTACCTCAAAAGGAAAAAACGGAACCCTTATAGGATCACTCGTGCGTCTGTCTGTCTGTCTGTCTGTCCGTCTGTCACAGCCGTTTTTCTCCGGAACTACTGGACCAATCAAGTTGAAATTTGGTACACATATGTAAGTTTATGACTCGAATACGGACATGTAACGTAAACAAATGAATTTTAAACATGGGGGCCACTTTTGGGGGGTAAATGAAAAAAAAAAAATTTCAAACTATACCATGTTACATATCAAATGAAAGAGCTTATTGTAAGGATTTCAAATATTTTTTTTTATAATTTTCGAATCTACAGTTTAGAAGTTATTCAAGAAAATAGGCAAAAAATGATCATTCCCCCCCCCCCCCCTTATCTCCGAAACTACTAGGTCTAAAATTTTGAAAAAAATACATAAAATAGGTCTATACCTATAGATGACAGGAAAACCTATTAGAAATGTACAGTCAAGCGTGAGTCGGACTTAATTACAGTTTTTAGTCCGACCCCTACGGATTTTTTAAAGAGATTGAAATCTCTTTAAAAAATCCGTAGGGGTCGGACGTTTCTCACGTTTCACATAAAAAATACATTGTTAACAGTGCCGGATTACTTAGAGTAGTAGTTTTCTTAGAGTAATTGGTGATAATTTTCTGATAAGATAATCAATTTAAATATTTAACGGTCTTACCTACTTACGAGTAATTGTAAGGTCAAATTAAAAATAATGTTTAAAAAAAATGTTAAATTGAGAGCTAGCTTAAAGTTTTTTGTACTCGTCGACTTTAATGGTTGAATTAATAAAGACTTTGTAACCAATAAGCAAAACAAGCACGTGCTTAGGGCACCACGTTCAGGAGGAGCACCAAAATGCCAGGTTGAAATAGGTGAACAAATTTAAAAATTAGGGACAGACACATCGTTTTTACCACACGATTTTTTTAGCTGTCCAAAAGCTAATTTGCAAAAATAATGGCGCGTAATTCTTTGGGAAACAATCGGTAGCAGTAGAAGAGTCGTGATTACATGCATAGATTCGATTTCAACCCACTCTTTTGCGGTTCGGCGTTAGGTCTTATGCGAGGCCTTCTGCCTTAATTACACTTGGGCGTGGATCCAAATCCAAGCTTTCCTCTTTCGCAGCTAGGCCTACTGCCCAAGTAACACACAAGCAGGATAATAGAGTAAAATTATCATCTTATTCAAATTAAGATTGCATAAATTTTGTGTATAAGCGGTGGAAATTACTAAATTCGGAATAAGTAAATATGCTGCTGAATATTGACAAAACGAATATAATACATTTTCAGCTTAGAAAAAATGATAAAAAGCTTAACATAGTATTAGATAACGTACAAGTACCACAGGTGGATAAAGTTCAGTACTTGGGCTGCACGATGGACGCCGGCCTCACCTGGTCCCCTCACATTGAGTCTATGTGTGACAGACTAGCATCGGCGTGCTATGCCTTATCTAGACTCGCGCCTAGCCTGTCGCGCACAAACCTACTTAAGGCGTACTATGGATATTTCCATTCAATACTAACGCAAAGTGTAGACCTGTGGGGCCTGGCAGCTGATCGTGACAGACCCTTTAAAATGCAAAAGCGCGCTGTGAGGATCATAACAGGAAAGTGTCACGACCATCCTGCGAAAGAACTATTTAAAGAATTAAAAATACTTACGCTTCCAAGTGTCTATGTCCTCACCGCGTGCAAGTATATACGGGCAAATCTACACAGTTATGTCTCCTCTACTCCCAGGGAAAGGAGCACTCGACGGAGACCCCTCTTAATTGTCCCGCAATGTAAACTAGCAAAGTCTAGAAAGTCACTCGCTGTTGTTGGGGCAAAATTGTACAACTCGCTTCCTGCTGAAATAATTGAATCATGCGATACAACATTCGATAAAAAACTCAGAGCACTTTTAACTGAACTGGCGTGTTATGCCGTCGAAGACTTTGTCAGTAGGGCTGCCAACCCAACCACATAAAAAAAGCAGATAGGTACGTACCTATATTTGTAAAATGTATATAAATTAATTAATTTGTAATAATTCAATTTAATTTAATTATTTATTCTATTGTAAAATTGACCTGTAAAATACTAAATTTTATTAATAAATATCTGAATCTGAATCTGAATATGTGGGCCTAGTGGGGCCTAAATGCTGAATAAATTTTGCATAGTATCGGTTTTGCATATTAAAGCTGAATAATACTTATTTCTTACACAGTTAGTCAGACAATATTCAGCTTAAAGCATTTGTGGTTACTAAAAGCTGCATAATAGCAGCATTAGCAGCAATTAGCTGTATATATTTTGTGTCGTGAGATAT
>NW_026946864.1:0-68391 GCF_910591565.1 Cydia splendana | reverse complement strand
TCCTTACAGTAGTCAGTGACTATAAAAGAAGTGCCAAAAACATTAGTTCTGCAAAGCAACAGACGATACGACCTAGCGTCAATTATTGAGTTTGTACCTCCAACAGTTGCAACAGGACTTGGTCATTTTACAGCTCATTGTAAAACGGGACCTTACTGGTACTGCTATGATGATCTCAAGATTCTCAAGACAAAGGTACAGTCATCAGCAATAGTATGTTACACAACTAGGGCCGCAAAAATATGTGACACGTTCTTATTTGGAGTGCAATAAGAGCGCGTCATATATTTTTGCGGCCCTAGTTGTGTAACATACTATTGCTGATGACTGTACATAAAACAAATTTTGGTAAACCATTTCAATCAAACATACTTATTTACATCAATATTTAATTTTATTAAAAATGCAAAAAGTCAATCGAGTTTTATATATGTTTCAAGTGATAATGTTTATATGGGTTTATATTATGTTTAGATGATGATATTTTGTCAATAAGATAACTTAAAAATAGTTTTCAATCGATTTGTTTGTTATGTTTTCTTGTCGTATGTGATATTTTACGTTAAACAATTAGAAATGAGATAAAAAATATGGTTTTATGAATTATAACTCCTATAAGTACCTACCTAGCAATAAAAATAAAAGTACCTAATCTTCGTTTTAACGTTATCAAGATACTTCAATAACGTCATATAAAAAACACGTAGGCCCGACTAAAAATAAGTACATACGTTTATGATCAATGCAACTACACCATTGCTGGTTGATAAGAAAATATTGGTACTCTCACCAGAAACCAAGTTCATAACATAAATAAAATGTGTGTATCTCATTGTACCTATATAAAAATACAAAGTTTCGTACGTTTGAGAAGTCTGCAGAGCCTCTACCATCAGTTTTAACATTGACATAACGCTCACATCTACGTAATTTACTTTCTGTACATCTCGCTTGCACTATTGCTCGCATATGCGAGTACGAGCGAGATGCATAGAAAGTAAGTTACGTAGACGTGAGCGTATATGTCAATGTCAAAACTGATGGTAGACGTACTGGAGGCGCTTGCGTCCTGGCGACAATTAGGTAATTTAACTAGCCATGGCTAACTCAATCAACGTTAAAAACTGCAGTACAATTTTTTTAGGCGTCTTTTTTGCTAAAAAGTAAGTATTTACGTGAATTTTCTTGAATTATCTTTTGGGGTTGCTGGGGAGATGCTCTACAGCAAGTCCGAATTGAGTTAATTGTACTCTCGATCTATTGAGGTACATTTTTTTTTAAGTATGTACTAATTCAGTACATATTGTGTACATCAGCATTACGTTTCAATAAATCACAAAACAGACAGTGGGGTTTCCAGGGAGCATGACGTGATTGTGGCAAGGAGTTTTATTTCTTCGTTTGCATACCTGGTTAGAAATAATTATACAATATACAGATAACGGTTTTGAATTATTCACGCGATCTTAAGCGATCTTGACATGTCTTTTAATTAAAAACACTTTTTAAAAATCAGTAACTATTACTTGTGAAAGCAGAAGAATATACATAATAGTGTTAGATTCATAATTGTTACATATTTGCCGTGACTTATTTTTAAAACGTGTTTTTGAATTAAAAGACATCAAGATTGTTTACCTTATTTCTAATGCTAAAAAACCGGCCAAGTGCGAGTCGGACTCGCGTTTCTATGGTTCCGTACATAAATCCGACTCACGCTTGACTGCACATTTCTAATAGGTTTTCCTGTCATCTATAGGTAAAGAACTATTTTGTGTATTTTTTTCAAAATTTTAGACCCAGTAGTTTCGGAGATAAAGGGGGGGTAAGGGTCATTTTTTGGCTATTATATTAAATAACTTCGAACCTAAATATTTTAAATTTATAAAAAAACATGTCCATCTTTGGGTCACTAATACATATGTATGTGTGATATGTGTACCAAATTTCATCTTAATTGGGCCAGTAGTTTTCAGTAGTAGACAGACAGACGCACGAGTGATCCTATAAGGGTTCCGTTTTTTCCTTTTGAGGTACGGAACCCTAAAAAACGAACTATAGTTTCACTAGACTCATATCGACCAGGATATAGACCGTGATTACCTTTTGTAGTGATATCCGAATCAAACACGCGTACTGACACTGTGAGTGTAGTGTGCTTGGATAGACCAACAAGTGTGAACGCGAGCAGTGGTAAAGTTCAAAGCGAACGCAGCTGACGCGCTCGAATGAGGGTAGACCGAGCGCCGTCTACCCAACTTTGACACCCACCCGCTATCTTAAGTTACTCGTCAACAGGATGCATGTAACTACGTCGAAATATCAGGAGCTCGAAACAATACAAAAGATTACCTTTTCATGGTTCATATCGGTCGATATAAGTCCAGTCTACAGATAGTTGCAGCTGCACACAAGTTTGTAAGAAAAATGTAGAATAAATATGTTGCTACGCCTTAGTAGCGACAATTTAAAAATATCTGTAACACCGTGGTTGCAACGTATATGTGTAGCAATGAGTAACACTCGGTAATGGGAAAAACGCTACAAAAATATGATTTTGCGCAAAAGATCTAACAAATTTGACGTAGGAGCCCCTTTTAAAAAAGATAGGAAATTAGCAGTGATAGTAATTAATTACCATCCCGAATTGGCTTGCAGTCAATCTATCACTCCTGATCACGTTGTAAAGATCGTTGTCGTGTTGATCTTTAGTTTGCTGCTCTATTTCAGCGATTTGATCAGCTGTCACTTGCAGTTCCATGAGCTTTTCTTGCCCTCTTCTTTTTATTTCTTCTCGGCTCAAGTCGACAGGATCGCTCGCTTTGGGACCATAGTCTTTGTCGGGTTGAATGACAGTAGGTTTAAAATTGCGCGTCCGTGGACATGTTTTGCGTCGCATCCGGATATGTTCTTTCTTTTTTATATAACGCTGGAAATGCTGGCCAATATTATGGTTGGAGGCTTTTACCCATGCGTTTTTATGGCAAGCATATCCAGTCATATTCATATTCATATTTCATATTATTTATTGGTAATACAGATACAATGTTATTACACGTCATACATTTAGGCAGGTACATAATTTACATATTGGATTAGGTACATAGGTATCATATTAATTAACTAACATTCGGAACATTCTCATAGTATAAATTCATTGACATTATAACATGCAAGTTCACTGAGCAAGCTCTTTAATTTTTTTGTGAAAATTGCCTCACTAGTGGAGTTTTTAATATCGGTTGGAACACGGTTATACAATTTAGGCCCAAAGACGCCGAGAGATGCACGAGCCTTGGCCAGCCGCCTTCGCGGGGGCGCGAGGAGATTTTTCGCGCGGTACCTTTCGCTTCTGAAACCGTACACCAAGTATTTATGCTGGTTAGCTCTTACGTACTTGCAAGCCATTAAGATGTATACACTGGGCAGAGTTAAAATTTTATAATGTTTGAACAGGTCCCTTGCGGGGTAATCAGCTGGTTTGCGCGAGATAATTCGCAATGCTCGTTTCTGAAGCTTGAAAGGTCTGTCACGGTCAGCAGATGTGGCCCACAGATCCGCTCCTTGTATCAAGATGGAGTGGAAATATCCAAAATAAGCTTTCTTGAGGTTATCAATGGATAGTGTGGGAGCAAGTCTAGATAGTGCATAACACGCTGAGGCTAGTCCGTTACATACATGGTCAATGTGGGATGTCCACGTGAGTCCGGAGTCTATCATGAAGCCTAGGTACTTAGTCACTAGGACTTGAGGCACTGGAATATTATCGATGGCAATGTTTAACAGAGCATCCTCTTTATGTTTTAGTTTGAAGTGCATTATGTTTGTTTTCTCTACGTTTAATGACATTCCGTTAGCTGAGAACCACATAGCAATTTTTTGCATTGTTATAGATAATTTGGATTTTAAGTTTTCAAATTTATCAGCGTTAACAATAATGCACGTGTCGTCCGCAAACATTACGTAATCCGGATCGGCGCAGGCAGATGTGATGTCGTTAATTAAGATTAAAAACAGGTTGTTGCCGGTCGCGGAGCCCTGAGGGACAGAGCTATTACCAATATGCTCCATTTCAGATCTTGTGTTGTGGACGTAAGTACATTGTTTACGATTGTTTAAGTACGAGGCAATGGTATCATGAAAACTACCAGTGAAGCCGTAGTGTGATAGCTTGTCCAGCAGCAGTGCGTGATCTATCATCTCGAAGGCATGCGACAGGTCGCAGAATATTGCTGCAACCTGCCGCCCGTCCTCGAGATGCTGGAGCACACGCGTCGTGACGTCACGGACTGCGTCCGACGTTGAGCGCCCGGGCTGGTAAGCGTACTGTTGGAGGTTTAGTAGTTGGTTAGACGTGACGTGTCCCATTATTCTGTTACATAACAGACCCTCAAAAATCTTCGATACGACAGGAATTATTGATATGGGTCTGTAAAACTTGGTTGAATGCATGTCTCCTTTACCCTTATAAATAGGATGTACTTTTATTTGTTTTAAGGCGTCAGGATAGACTCCCGCGCTAACGCATTTATTAAAAAGTAATAAAAGTAACGATATTACGCTTGGGGGCAGACTATCAATTATGCGAGTTGTCATATCATTTATATCCTTAGACTCTTTGCGCTTAATTTTTTTACATACTGAGACTATTTCGCTAAGTGAAAAGGGCGCAAATTGATACCGTGGTGGTGTTTTAATTAACAGGTATTGATCAAGGTACTGGAGAGCGGTGCGCGTGCATGGGATGGCATTGTTTACATTTACTTCTATATAATACCGGTTTAGTTGTGAGGCGGCAGCGGCGGCGCGCGCGCCATGGTTGTCGCCAGCTGATTTGTTGGTAAATACGTCTATCGCAGTGTTCGCAGATTTATTGTTATTGCATGTTTCTGACGAGATTACGCGCCATACGCTGCGACACATGTTGTCACTGGTAGTTGAAATTTTGTTATTTACGTAACAGCTACGTGCATTTCTTAACTCTGCCCAATACAACAATTCGGCCTTATTTAGTTCGGTACACAGTTCGGCGTCGTCGGGCGCCGATGATAACAAAACTTTAATTTTACGGATATTTTGACGTAACTTTTTTGTTTGATTATTAACCCATGAACCAGTATTGTTTTTCATTAGTTGTTTTTTTATAGGGAAGTGTATTTCGTAAAAATGTTTGATGACATTCACAACGAGTTCGGTTTGTTTACCTGGGCAGCAGTCTTTTTCTAGAATTGATTCCCAATTGTAAAGGTCAAGGCCTTGCGTGAAACTTATTTTACTCTGGCTAGAAAAGGTTCTTTTTAGCGTGTGCAGGTTTTTGGTCGCGTTCTCGTTATGGATGTCTACAACAACGTTTACAGACAAATGATCTGAAAGATGCATGTCAAAGCAATTTACGGAGTTAATATCACATTTTTTAATATTGGTGTATACATGATCTAAGCATGTCTTTGACGTATTTGTAACCCTAGTTGGCTCGTTTACAAGCTGATTAAATCCCGATTGTTTAATTAAATTAAGTAGGTATTTTGTATTATTACATTTCGTAAGTATGTCTATGTTTATGTCGCCGAGTATCAACACATTATAACTTCGAATGGTATTTAAACGTAGTAAATTATCAAACATGCTTAGAAATAAATTTACGTCACCGTTTGGAGGGCGGTACACACATACTACGACGAGGTCCAGTCCTACACAATCGACGGCGCAGGCCTCAAAGTGGGACTCCACGGACAGCTCGGTCACCTCCTTGCGCTCGAAGCACGGGATCCTGGATTCCACGTAGATGCAGGTTCCTCCTCCCGCACGAGAGGATCGGCAGTACTGGGCGCGCAGTTGGTAGTTCAATATGTTCACAGATTTTATTTGACTTTGTTCAAGCCAGTGTTCTGTCAGGCATAATATATCGACTGACTGGTTTCGGGTCTGGAGCTCTGATTCGATCCTAAGGGTTTTGTTTGCCAGTCTATTGATGTTCTGATGTAAAACAGTTATTTGTGACATTTGGGCAGGCGCTTTTGATTTATTATTTGCAGGTTTAGTTAGTTTTGGGAGATCTAGGCTCCCTGGGTCTGAGAAAGGGCTGCCATTCAGATACACAGGTATTAATGGGCCAAGCCGTTGTCACTAGGAAATCTTCATAGACTGCTGATGGGATGCCAATTTTGTAGGATTTATATGTGTCTCTTTTTGATGGTATTGATTCAACGATTCAGTCGTTTGGGACAGACCTAAAAAATAAATATAATCTTCAAAAAAGAAACCGACTAACTACCGCTGCTAACTACATATAAATCTCCATCAGGACATAAGCCTTCATCAGTAGTTCCACTTCAGCAGATGATGCTTTTCGAGAGTAAATACAAGAGTTTACTTTATAAGTATAAGTGAATCTGAAACATTTGAAGAGTAACCTCGATTTCTTCAGAATGTCATCATTAGACCCTGAACCTACGAAAATGAACCCAAACAAATCGCAATCAGTAAAAGATCTCAAATCTGTCCAGTCGTCGAAGTCAAATGAAGAATCGGAAACCAGCAAAGATAACAAAATGTAAGAACTTCCTTCTAGTGCTCCTTATTGGGTTCAAGACCGTTTCTTTGTGTCTAAGTTATTATTTATGTTATAAAAGTACAGTTCATTAGTCCAGTGTTCATTAGTTATGATTTATAAGTATGAGTTCGAAACGTAGTGACCTAGTGACACTACTTGTGCTATATTGGGATCGTTCAAAGAACTTGATGCGCGACAGCTACCAACCATAAAGGACGTCATTAGATTTATTTTGTTTGTCAAAAATAAACTGAAATCGAACTGTAATGGAAAAGATCCATCAAATTCAGATGTGTATGCGATTGTTTCTGAAGAGATCCACTATATTTGGACCAAAGCTTCCATTCCAATTGTCACGAAGGAACGAGTTATTCAATTACTGAAACACTATTTCGTAAAATACCAAAATTTGAAAAGATATCCCAAAATGAAACAAAATGATAGTTTTAAAAGCAAGATAAAGTTTTTTTTGGACTCATCTGAGAAGCTTTTCGATGTTGTTGCTTGTAAATGCACTTCATTTGAATCTTGTTCGTGTTCGAAACCTAAGAAGGTTCCAATCAACGAAAGAAACTTTTTATTAGATCAAAGAATTAATAGGAAGATGGTAATAGGCGCTATTGATGTAAAATATACGGCTATACTAAAAAAACGACAACGGAGACAAATGGAACAATCAATAAGAGTCGCAAAGAAGTCGTGTTCTATTAAAGAAACGGCTTCTGTCTTAGCAAATTGTGATGAAGATTCGGAGCGTGAAACTTCTCCTGAACCTTTGATAACGGAGGCCCCGTCGACAAACACTCCGGCAAAGACTCCATCAACTTCAGTTTACCAGAAAAATGCAATGCCGCTACCAACAGTTGCTAAGGTCTGTGATAGATACGGATTATCGACTCGATCTGCTGCTGCAGTTGCTTCTGCAGTTTTAGCTGACTTTGGCTTGATTGATTCTGAGGATTCAACTTTGGTTATTGATAAGAACAAGATTCACAGAGCTGTATCAAAGGCCCGTGCAGATGCTTCAAAAAATATTGGACGTATTTCTATAAAAAGCATTTACTTTGATGGACGAAAAGACAAAACTTTGATAAATGAGAAAACAGGGAATCGTTACCATCGCAAAGAAGTTTTAGAAGAACATATCTCAATTTTAGCGGAACCTGGATCGATATATTTGGGACACACAACGCCATGTCGTAGCACAGCAAAGGGAATTCTTACTTCGATCACAACTTTATTAGAGGATCAAGGTTATAATTTAGATGACGTGATTTGCGTTGGATGTGACGGAACTGCAACTAATACTGGTTGGAAGGGTGGTGTGATTCAATATTTAGAGGAATATTTGAAGAGACCATTGCAATGGTGTGTTTGTTTGCTTCATGCCAATGAGTTGCCTCTGCGACATTTATTCTTGACGTTAGATGGTCGCACTTCGGGGCCTAGAGAATATTCCGGACCAATTGGAAAACAATTAGCTGATTGCGAAAACAAAACCGTAGTGCCTTTTTCTGCGGTGGCTGGTAATTTGTCCGATTTGCCAATAAGTGTGGTCGATGAATTAAGTACCGATCAAAAATATCTTTATGAGATTTGTCAAGCTGTATCAACTGGTTCTTGTACTTCTGAACCGGCAAACCGCAAACCGGGGAAAATGGCGCACTCGAGATGGCTAACTTTGGCTAATCGAATACTCAGACTTTATATAAGTACTCTTGATCCATCAGAAGAACTGAAATTACTTGTCAACTTCTTGGTTAAAGTATACGCTCCTATTTGGTTTCTGATAAAGAAAAATCCGTCTTTTAAAGATGGATCCAAACATATCTTCCAAATGATTATTTATTCTCGATTTTTACCCGAAAATCTGAGATCTGTTGTGGATTCTGTTATCGAGAGGAATTCATTTTTCGCCCATCCAGAAAACTTACTACTTACTATGTTGTTTGATGATAGAGATCACATTCGGGACCTTGCATTGCAAAGAATAATAAATGCCAGAGAAGCTGAAATTGTCACAAAACGCAGGGTATTTAGACCACCTAAAATAAACTTTTCTGCTACTAATTACACCGATATTGTCATATGGCGAGAGTGTAATGTTTCAGCACCACCAGTTCTTCGACATGTCTCTAACGAGGATCTTAAGATCATGACAAAAGATAAGAGTTTTGGAATAGTTGACTTTCCTTGTCACACACAATCTGTAGAAAGATGTATTAAAGTGGTAACAGAGGCCTCACAAAGTGTAACAGACGCTACTTCTAGGGATGGCTTAATAAGAAACAAGTTGCTGTCTCGAGCAGAAATGCCACATTTTGGACACAAAAATAAGTTTAAATTCTAAGGGTTTGTCATTGATTATAATAGCAATTTTGTTTATTTAACTTTTTTTTTGTTACTTTTGACAATTAAATGATCTTTGAGCATTCTTTTATATTATTTTTGGCTTACGGTATATTTCTGTGGAATCGCAAAATTTACAAAGTTTCAAAGGCTGGTAGAGCCCTCAAGATAACACGAAATTCTAGTTTTTTTAAATTTTTCGTGATGTGTGTAAATTTACGCAACTTTTGACACCTCTTGCATTAATATACGACAAAAATTTTTTTTTTCATACATTGACGGACACCCTAATGTATATGGTCTCTTAATGTCGAATTACATAAAAAATACAGATACAAAACACAAAAAAAAACTATAATATTTAGAGGTGTAAATGTCTCTAGGTGTCAGAACTATAAGATTATCAAATAATCCTTAGAGATGTATAGGGTCTCCAAGAGTCAATATCCTGTCCACCTTTTTAAATCGTCCACAATGCAATATCGTCAGCTTACAGTTCCTAAATCGACACCTCCCTAGCTCATCCAAATTTATATTTTGACCACAGTGCCAGCTCGTCAACGTTATTCGACCCACCCAATATCCTGACTGTCTTCTAATATAAATATACTTCTGCACTTTTCATTACTCTTGGATGGTTTTTTCCAACTGAAAAGTTTTGTTCGTCAATGATTTTGACCTCCACCAATGCCAGCACTGTGGACCATATAGGACTGTGGGCGAGTTAGCACTGTGGACCACAAAGGAATGTGGACAAGCTAGGAAAGTGGCGATGTAGGATTGATAAAGGAATCAGGACTGTAGACTATATGGAAATAATGAAAAGTTGAGAAGGTGACGAAATAGGATTGTGGACAAATTAGTCCAGAGCCTCTTTCTGAAGCCCATTATACAATGACAGTTTGTGAAATTAACTGAGTATATCGGTTTTTTTTTTGTTCACTTACCTGCAAGAAGGACTCTTCTTTGATACGAACCACCTTTTCCAAGGCTTAGTCTTTTGCCGCAATTGAATTTATTGACCAAACTCATGAAGTTTTCCGCTACGTTGGTGGTCTCATTAGTCAGCCTGTGGGACTTAGTTATAATATTTTCATTAGCGGAACAGATGAGTGCCCAAACTACAGGTGCTTTGGTCGTTATATTTGCCACGAGATCCTGGTCTTCATTTACTTTTGGGTTATCGTCATTGGCCTGTGTATATTTACAGTAGTATGGTTTACACTCCATGTGACGGCCGAATACGTGGTAGGACACATTCTTCAAATCTTTTCGAAGCAGATTCGGATCTTTATGACTATGGAGGATTACCTTTCTAGTCACAATAGTCAAATTCTTAATTCTTGACTTTAGAATACCTACTTCTACCTTGCAGTGGTAGCTTTGTATTAGCCAAGATCTAAAAACAAAAACCACAAATATTTACTATGATATTATAACTTGTTAATAAAATCCTTTAATTTATTTTATTTCTTATAATTAGGTAAACAACAAACAATAATTTAAAAACATGATCTCAATATGAGAAACAGCAGAAACGTTATCTTTATAGTTTCGTTAAGTCTGTCAGTTCGTCTAGAATTTTAACTGATATTGAGCAAATAAGATACCAAAAAACAGATAACGAGTCCTAAACTATGTGCCCTACTAATATTCGCAACACCAATTTGAATGTCTACATAGCCACATGCACTGAACTGAATGATTACCTTATACAAGCCCGCGGTATAATTTTTTACGAGGTGATTTTTATACTCGATTTTGGTCACTTTATGTCCATACGGTACGTTTTTTTAGGGTTCCGTACCCAAAAGGTAAAACGGGACCCTATTACTAAGACTTCGCTGTCCGTCCGTCCGTCCATCCGTCCGTCCGTCCGTCCGTCCGTCCGTCCGTCCGTCTGTCTGTCACCAGGCTGTATCTCACGAACCGTGATAGCTAGACAGTTGAAATTTTCACAGATGATGTATTTCTGTTGCCGCTATAAGAACAAATACTAAAAACAGAATAAAATAAAGATTTAAATGGGGCTCCCATACAACAAACGTGATTTTGACCAAAGTTAAGCAACGTCGGGCGTGGTCAGTACTTGGATGGGTGACCGTTTTTTTTTGCATTTTTTTTCCGTTTTTTTTTCATTATGGTACGGAACCCTTCGTGCGCGAGTCCGACTCGCACTTGCCCGGTTTTTTTATTTAATATTCGTATACACTGACGAGTCCCCATCACCAATGAAGGCTAGACATTGCAGTCCATGCATTTCTTCACTTTTTTTAAAGCCTTCAATGACAATGTCTGCTTCCATGGCTGTCAGGAGAAAAATAGTAGGTAACTTAAAACTTTAAAAACAAAACAAGTGTGTCGATGTGGTCAGCAAAATTTCATAGATTTGTAATAGCTACAAAATTACAAATACAGTTCAGAACAAACGAGCACAAACTTTAGTTCAAAGTATTCGACGGATTTATCTATATTGTTTTTCTAAAATTGTCATATACAGGGTGGTCCAAACCTTGAGGTCCAAAAATTTTTTAGATTCCTCAAGTCGTGGGCATCAGAATATACTCCATGTATGTTAGCCGATTTTTCGTAGTTACGTAGTTAGATGATTTTTTTAACTTTTGTTAAGAAATTCCGGGTGAAGCATTTATTTATTAAAAAAACACTATTGAACTTTTTTGAATATTTATTTTAACACAATATCTGCATCCTCACTTGGCTGTGAGTTGAAAAGACAAAAGACAAGACAAAGTGTTACGTTCAAGCATGTCAAGCTTAGATTTTGCGCTTACCTAAATAAATAAAAAATACAAGCGATTTCAAGGACTTTTGGGTTATTTTAGAAACTGCTAGACCCTAAGCTTTTTTTAAAAGGTCAAAAAAGTGATATTTAATAGTCATAATTTGACAGAGTCGCCGGCCAAAGAAACTGATTTGGAAAGTTTCAAAATTAGTAATTCATTAAAAATAATTCTAATAATAATGATCATATAACGTTAAACAAACAGAAATTACCACGAGAATTCAGCATTGTGACATATGATTGACCAAGCATAATTTTGCTTAACTTATTAGGGCAAACCTTGGCCATTCGGTGATACGTAGTTATTCGGTGATAGTCAGTTTTATTGTCTTTTAGCCGAGTTACCCGGTAATTTTATTGCTTAAAACAATGTTTAAGAGATACCATGATTGTGACTAATGTGGTGTAATATGGTTTCAAGTAATATAATTACCAGGTAACGCGGATAAAACACATTAAAACTGACTATCACCGGATAACCAAGTATCACCGAATAGCCAAGGTTTGCCCTAATTATCTTAACTGGACCCGCGTCGCGGCGGGTTGTTACCTATCTACAAAGGCTTCATTTTACCTGCTCCAATACCTACTGTTATTTTATGGGGTCAGTTCTCTATCGCTATTTCATGTTATCAGTGCAAATGACACAAACAATTATTAGTAGGCACTAGGCATAAAAGCAAAGCAAAGCTTTACCCCGGAATTTCTTATCAATAGTTAAAAAAATCATAACTCGAAAACTACGAAAAATCGGCTAATATACATGGAGTATATTTTGATAGCCCACGACGACGTGAGGAATCTAAAAAAAATTATTGGTTGTCAAGGTTTAGACCATCCTGTATTACTTATATGAATATCATAATGACCATCTTACCACTATTTATTTAATTAAGCACAAATTAGTAATAAACAGTGTGGATGAATATGCTCTAGAAAGTACCTACTTTAATCATTTAAATTTGCTAAAATTGAATATTATCTTATTTTTCCGCACTTTCTACTTTAGTCAGGTTCTCCAAGACCACGGGGACAACGCCCTCCTCGAAATGTCGGAGATAAATTAAAAACTTATTTATACGCAAGTAAGTCCCGTTCAGTAAATAATAAAAAAATATAATACCAATTTATAAAAATGCCAAAAGAATTAAAAATATCTTATAGCCTTTTTTACAGTTAGAAGCCATCCAATGACCTTAGTTTCTTTATATAAAGCCCTGTAAATTAATCCACTCTGTATGATGAATAATGAAGGTCCATTGAAATTTTTAAAACAGACATGTTCTGTTGGCTTCAAATTCTTTTTCTCGTAATATTGGCAGTGGTAACAATACTTATTTCGTATCCCTAGGAATAAGCATTTCTTTGTTTCCTTTCCAATAATACAAGCCTAAAACAGTGTTTGATTAGCATCAATGAAGTATACGGTGTTTTTATCGAATTCGCGTAATACGCGCGTAGAACGAGAATGCTACGAGGACGTACAAGCTCAAACAAGTCCGCACAAGAAGCGTAGTCGTAGCGTAGCATATGAGATCTCTGTCGTCATCACGACATTCGTAAGCGTAGCGCAAGCGTAAAGAACTTATATGCAAACAGAACGATTACGCTTACGTGACGCTTGGTACCCAGAACTCTACGCGTCTCTTACTCGTAACGTTTTTACAATACGCTTACGCGTTACGCGTCTTTTACGCTTACGCTCCGTGTGCTGAGGGCCTAACTTGTACTAAACACTAATCATAATGTAAATAAGCCCTTATGTATATATGCTCGTAAGGGGTGTCATTCTGAATCCCTAACAACGTTTGTCCTAAAGTCACTTGCCCTAGCTGGTTTGTCCTAATGGGCACATGCCCTAACGATCAATTGTCATAACGATTATTTTCCATAATGTAATGGTTAGCCTAAGACTCATTTGCCCTAAGCATTTGTACCATAACTATCAAGATCCCTAATGTTTTTTACCATATTCTTAGAAATCCCTAATAATGTTTGGCATAAAATAACATGTTCTAACTGTTTTGACCTAATGGCTATTACCCTAATGATCAATCGTCATAACAGTTACTTTTCCTATTGATCAATTATCATAACAATTACTTTCCATAATGAATGGTAACGAACTGTTGCCACAAAAGTGGGTTAGGTTAGGTTAGAACCGTGACCCTCGCAAAAACGAACTGCTGCCACAAAAGTGGGTTAGGTTAGGTTAGAACTGCGACCATTGTAAAAACGAAATGTTGCCACAAAAGTGGGTTAGGTTAGGTTAGAACTGTGATCCTCGCAAAAACGAACTGCTGCCACAAAAGTGGGTTAGGTTAGATTAGAACTGCGACCATTGTAAAAACGAAACGCAATAGGGAAATCAAAATTAGGGCATACGAGTGTTAGGTCAAGCAACGATAGGCTAAGTGAAATTAGGTAACATGATGTTTAGGATATATAATTTTTAGGCCTAACAATAATTAGGCAAAAAAATAATTATGCTACATAACATTAGGATAAATACTCAATATGGAAAGTGTCATTAGGGAAAAAGATATTAGGACAAAAAAAAATCGCCCATTCGATAATAGGGAAACCAAAATTAGGGAATACGCGCGTTAGGACATCTGATCATTATGACAAACAATATTAGGGAATGCAAAGATAGGAGAAAAGATTTTAGGGATTCAGATATAGATCCGTAGTGGGTGTCATTCTGAATCCCTAACAACGTTTGTCCTAAAGTCACTTGCCCTAGCTGGTTTGTCCTAATGGGCACATGCCCTAACGATCAATTGTCATAACGATTATTTTCCATAATGTAATGGTTAGCCTAAGACTCATTTGCCCTAAGCATTTGTACCATAACTATCAAGATCCCTAATGTTTTTTACCATATTCTTAGAAATCCCTAACAATGTTTGGCATAAAATAACATGTTCTAACTGTTTTGACCTAATGGCTATTACCCTAATGATCAATCGTCATAACAGTTACTTTTCCTATTGATCAATTATCATAACAATTACTTTCCATAATGAATGGTAACGAACTGTTGCCACAAAAGTGGGTTAGGTTAGGTTAGAACCGTGACCCTCGCAAAAACGAACTGCTGCCACAAAAGTGGGTTAGGTTAGGTTAGAACTGCGACCATTGTAAAAACGAAATGTTGCCACAAAAGTGGGTTAGGTTAGGTTAGAACTGTGATCCTCGCAAAAACGAACTGCTGCCACAAAAGTGGGTTAGGTTAGGTTAGAACTGCGACCATTGTAAAAACGAAACGCAATAGGGAAATCAAAATTAGGGCATACGAGTGTTAGGTCAAGCAACGATAGGCTAAGTGAAATTAGGTAACATGATGTTTAGGATATATGATTTTTATGCCTAACAATAATTAGGCAAAAAAATAATTATGCTACATAACATTAGGATAAATACTCAATATGGAAAGTGTCATTAGGGAAAAAGATATTAGGACAAAAAAAAATCGCCCATTCGATAATAGGGAAACCAAAATTAGGGAATACGCGCGTTAGGACATCTGATCATTATGACAAACAATATTAGGGAATGCAAAGATAGGAGAAAAGATTTTAGGGATTCAGATATAGATCCGTAGGTAGTGACCCTGCCTATGAAGCCGATGGTCCCGGGTCCGGATCCCGGTAAGGGCATTTATTTGTGTGATGAACACAGATATTTGTTCCTGAGTCATGGATGTTTTCTATGTATTTGTATATTATACATATACAGGGTGATTAATCCAAATGGGTCAGTATGGAGAAGTCGGAAACTATGAGAGATAGCGAAATCTGTTCTTAGGAACCTTGGCTTCGATTTTAGATTTAATAATAATGGCATTCAATTTTTTTTTTAAATCTATCATACATAACCGGGATTCGAACCTGGTCAATATTCTTGTTGTTTGTTTGTATGGCAACTTTTAAACGATGCGTGATAGGTGGGGGGTGCTCGACCAAATATCATAGAGGGCCCCGAGATAAAACAAACTACATTAAAAAAAATTCAAAATGGCCGATTTTTTTTTAATTTTTTCAAGTTGGTCCGAGCGCGCTGAGATTTGGCATGTGGCGAGCCTGGGGGCCCAAGATTACCATGTCAAAAAAAATTTTTGGAAAAATCCAAAATGGTGGTGGACACGGGCAAAGTCAAATTTCCAAGTAGGTTAAGCGAGCCCGAAGGGTGAACTTCAGGCCGGGAGGCCGAAGGCCGACCCCGGCGGAGGGCCGAAGGCCCGGAGCCTCCACCCCGACTCCCAAAACGCGAGGCCGAAGCCGAGTAAACGAAGGCCGAGCTCCGCGTAGGGCCGAAGGCCCGAAGCGTCACACGAAAGGGGGAAGTTGGAGCTTAAACACGACCCAACACTTTTCCTATTGGGAGTCGCGTTTTGGGAGTCGGGGTGGAGGCTCCGGGCCTTCGGCCCTCCGCCGGGTCGGTCTTCGGCCCCCCGGCCTGAAACTCGCCCTTCGGGCTCGTTTAATAACCTACTTGGAAATTTGACTTTGCCCGTGTCCGCCGCCATTTTGGATTTTTCCAAAAAAATTTTTTGACATGGTAATCTTGGGCCCCCAGGCTCTCCGCATGCCAAATCTCAGCGCGCTCGGACCAACTTGAAAAAATTAAAAAAAAGTCGGCCATTTTGAATTTTTTTTAATGTAGTTTGTTTTGTCTCGGGGCCCTCTATGATATTTGGTCGAGCACCCCCCACCTGTCACGCATCGTTTAAAAGTTGCCATACAAACAAACAACAAGAATATTGACCAGGTTCGAATCCCGGTTATGTAAGTAGTGTATTTATAGGGGTTCTGGGACACTTTAGGTAAATATCTTTTGGGGCCATTTCTGGGCTTGTTTTGTATCGGTACATGTTCTGTATCACATGTGATGTACCTCTACTCATGGGCAATTGAAACAGCTCACTTTGAATATACGTTTCCATACAAGATTGTTCGTTTATTAAGGTAAATGTAAGACGACTACCCTAATTATAGGTATTTACTCATATGTGTTGTAGGTATGTATTTCTGAGGTTGTTTTTTATCAGCACATGTTCCGTTATCATGTGCGGTGAGCCTGTACTCGCGGACAATTAAATCAACTCACTTTGAATGCTTATTTCCATATCAGATGGTCCGTTTTTGTTGCGTTCAAGTGAACCTTTGTTTTAATAAAATATAGCGTGGGAGAATCATTTGACTATTCTGTTATCAGTTACATTGTTGCTGTTTGATGTATGAAATGGTAGACTCGGTAATGTTATTTGCAAATCGATCAATACGCATCTAAATTGTTTATTACATCTACTGCATTATAGTTAAAATGTGGGCGTATCCGGTAGATCAAGGTCTATGAGTGTTATCGAATATGCATTTATGCAAGTTGATCTAGGTTTTTATAAAATAACTAAAGCTCAGTATGAATTAGGAGCTCCGAGGAGACGCAATAGTTCAATACAATACAGATTACATAATGTTCATTTCCAATTTTTTACATCTAAGTGTTATGCTGCAATTACATGCAGTATATGATAATCACGTTAGAAATGTTACTTTATCACCGTACAAGGAAGATTTTTACTTCCCATCATGTGCTGCGGGCGCGTGGAATATCCAAAGGGCTATTGTGTTCGATGAAAGTACATCTTCCAACGCGGCTTCGCTTGAATGGTATGTAAAGTTTTTTATGGGAGAAAGGGGTACAACAATTACATCAAAAACCGCATCGAAAATTGTGCGACATAATCAAATTGTAGACCTACCATTATGCAATGATGGTAATATGATAATATTTAAAATGGAGCTCATAAAAGAGTCGACAGAGAATACTTCATCTTCTATTGTACATGGGAGACGAGTAAGACGTGAAACTAGCGTCAAACAATCATGGACGGAAAATGAATATTATCAGGTCATTCAAGATGGAGATGGAATAGAGATGACTGTTCGAGTAATGAAAAAGAAACAGGGTTCAAGCACTCTTTTAAGTGTTACTACGCCTAAACCAATGACTGCTACCACTACTGTCGCCACCACCAATACAACCCCGACAAGACATAAGTCATCACCTGCAACATCCACAACAACAACAACAACAACAACGGTCAAAACAAGCACTCTGAAGCCTATGGTATTGAGTGAAGACTGTCAGCAGTATGAGTATATGTTAGAGCATATGCGGCGGTGGGCTGATGAAGAAATGTCTATTATAACATCAGATCCCAATGCAGATCTCTACTGTAAAGATCGTCTACCATCTAAACCTGTACGGAGAGAATAATCAAACTCGCCTCAAGGTACGTTTATTATTATTTTTTTCTACTTAAAATGTTTTATAAATATTTTTTGATAAAATTGAAAACCGCAAACGTTTCAATAACAGCTCTAATCAGACTATCACGTGAGAAGTAATATATCATGGTTACCTTATCTTTCGATTCTAAACCACATATGAAATCGTTCCCTTCATTTTTGCTATAAAAAGCAGATTCGGTCATAGTTTTTTTTCAATTGACCATACCCCTTCTACTGACACATTGGTAAGCACGTAAAAAAATTAATTATTCTTTAATTATGTCCAATAACAACTACATGAATCTTTTAAACGAACGCGGTAGCGACATTGTAAATTGGATTAAACCTAAAAATTTGTTGGTAAAACAACCATATCCTATATTAGATTGTTACCAAAAAAGTCGCACTTTGATGATAACAAGATGCAAACTATAGTTGTCTTGCAACAGGGACATTTAACTCTGCCCTGTAGATTTAACGATTTAGAGGATGATGCCGTCCAAGAGTTGAAGAAGGGGTATATGTCTGTTGTGTGTATGGGGCCAAAAAATAAGACATGGCTGTTCGAGTTTTGCAGTGAGAAGTAAATTGTAAGTAATTTGTCTTTTTTCTGTTTACAGATTGCTCGAGTTACCATAATAATATTATTATTATATTAAAAAAAATGGATTCTTCCCCATCATCTAATGATAAATGTAAGATTTTTGTTTCTTTATATTTATACCTTTTTATATAGTGTCAACCTAAAACATTAAAATTTCTGTTTAGTTTTTAACCTGGTTCTACCTCAGCATTTTGGAAAGTATAGCGAATTAGATAATAATAATAATAATAATATATTTCCCTCCAACAGGTAACGAGGATACCACCAACAACGGCAGCAGCAGCAATGAAAGTAGCTCTCAGAGCCACCTCATCATCTCTTCAGAGCAACAGCATCCACAATCAGCAACAGCAACAGCAGCGGAAGCACCTCTAGATCTCATCATGCCATCCACCAGTTCGCAAGAAAAGGACGAGAACAAAGAAAATCTTAACCCGCTCTACTGTAATGAAGATGCTTATGAGAGTGACACCCCCGCAAGGAGGAGGTCATACAATCAAAGAAACAAAGACAAGTGGATAAGTGCGTTCAGTACAAATATGCTGATGAGTAGATGGCGCCACCGAATGCCGCTACATATTTTTAGAGCAGATGTATCAACACTATTAAAGCGTCTATATATTGAAGGACACCTCGACGACATTCATGTTTACCTGATGACCGTAATGTGGGATGATATACATGAAGAATTGGAAGGGATGGTGGGTGGTGTATCACTTAATTATAAAGATTGGATTGTGTTGTTAGGGTGTGTTGAAGCGGAAGTGTTTTCACGTGTGATGTTTACCTTAAAATCATTTAACTATCTACTAAATGTAATACTTTGTGTGATTGGACCAATCATCATAGCATCACCTGATCATGATGATGATGATGATGCCGATGAATATTAAGGTAATTTTTTTTTCAATGTAACTGCTGATGCTGCCTTTGTGAGTGTACATTTTAATTGTAATCATTTATATTCTCTTATATAATAAATCTTATATGTAAAAAAATAGGGGTGTTTTAATTAAAATATAACCCAATTCAATCACAAGGTCTTAGTTTATTGATTAAGAAAAAGAAAATAGTTAAACAATATTATCCTTAGCTATCCAACTTTTTTCATTTAAGCCAAGCCATTTTACATACACTTTATTTCCGCGTCGTTTCAAAACTTTTTCCACTAGATAAATATCACTATGTTTAGTTTTCTGCAATTCTTGCTCATAAAAACATCCAGAAATAGGTTGATGATGGCCATCTTCAAGTAAATACGTCACCGGGTTAGTGTTTTGCACTTTGAGCACTCTAAATATTTCCGTAGTCCAGTTACCGGTGTAGCCTTTAGCGAAAGTTGATTTATATTTACTAATTCTCACGGGGTCATTGACCTTAAACTTGGCACGTGGTTTCATTTTAATGTTATTGTAAACATTATGTAACAACTGATAAGAGTTATTTTTAGTCACGCTCGCTGGCGCCATGCCGATAGTGCGATGCGGTTTGTTATTGTAATAATATTCCACATCCTTTATCAGTTGTGTCCATTTGTACGAACCATTCAAGCTGAATTGTTTCCAAATCCAATGTTTTAAGGTTCTAATTAGCCTCTCCACTATGGAAGCTTTCATAACGCTAAATGTAGAGTAGTGATTAATATTATGTTGCTTCATAAGCGATTGGAATTTGACATTGAAAAATTCTTTCCCGTCATCGGATTGAATATTTTTAGGATTTCTCTCGTTTTCACTTAAAATCTTGCGCATTGCCTTTGTAACATCTTCAGCGCTCTTGGATTTAAGCGGTTGCAACCAAGCATATTTCGAGAAGGTATCAATACACACTAAAATGTATTTGTAGTTATTATTAGCTTTCGAGTACTTTTGCATATCAATCAAGTCAATCTGCCATGTGTCATCGAACCCTCTTTGAATGAAACGACGACGTGGAAATGTTTTTCTCGCATACTTATGTATCTCATTAACTACCTGAGCTTTACTCATCCTTGTTGTTGTTGTTGTTTCTTATATGTGTAGGTGTAATATGATTTATTGGTATGGTTGATGATGATGATGATGCTGATGGCTGTGCAGGTGTAGAAATTCTGGCTGATAACTTTTCAAGCTTTGCTTTTAAATCTCTTATATCAGCACGATTGCCCTTTATCTTTACAAGTAATAATATTATTTGTTCATCAAACTGAGCTTTGTTGATAGCATCCGTTTTGAATATTGCTTTTTGAATTCCACTCAACCGTCTGTTTTCAAAAATTACTAAATCTTTTTCCACTTTAATTTTGTCACGAGTTGCGTTGCCGCTGCTGCTGCCCAAGTGTTGTCCAAACTTGTTAAGAGGCATTATGAAAGTGAATAATGGAGGATACCCTCAGCCATATTTATATAGATCAGATAGAGTACCTAGCCCACATGAACAGATAACTGATCTACTTAAAACAGATAACCGATCGGATGAACAGGTTTCCTAACGGGAGAAGAGGGTCTGTTTCCTCGGATCCTGTTTCTTACTTTAAAATAATACCACCCTCAGTCAGTTCCTCAACTATCGCGTTTATCTCGTTAGCATGGGAGGTGTTACCGGCGCTCTGCGATGCGACCAAAAGCTGTAAACGGCTAACCAGTTCGTTTGGATCATCCCAATAGATATAATCAGTTTTTGGATAAAACGTTTTAGTAGTCAATATATCGCTTCTATGAGGGTTCAAACATCCACCTTCTTTATGTAGCTTAGATTCTTGCGAGTGCTTAATGAAAAGTTTATACTTTAAACTTTTGTCACCGCTCAGTTGACCGTTTGGTGCGAATCCTCTACGATGAGCGTTTGTAATGTCTAAAATCTTATTATAATCCATTACATCGTCTTTCGAAATTATATCCTTGTTAGGTATTTTTTGAAAGATAAGTTCACCTAGCCCAGGTGGTTTGGGCATTTTGAAGGTTGAATCTTTGATATGTATCAAATCATCGATTATTTTAATTTGACTATCTCCAATATACATTTTATTTTCTTTGAGATAAACACCGAATGGTATTTTCAGTGTTTTAGAAAAGTGTTTGAGATATTTTTGATAATCGCTTTGATCTAATACACTGCTATGATTATTCTCATCATCATTATCTCGATCGAGAGCTGACTTCATAGTTTCCTCATCATCATCATCATCAAAATCCAACCGTTGTGCTTTTGTTTGAAGATTATCGTTCCACTTAATCAGTTCACTATGGGGTTCTTCTTCTTCGGTTTTCTTCCTTTTACGTGATTGTAGCGTTGGTAATGGAGTGGAGGTTTTTTTATTAACATGGGAGGATGACGACGACGAGGGGTGTTATTCATTAATAACGCTGCTTCTGGTTTAGCATTTTCATTGTCATTATTACCTTTAGATTCTAACGCTTTAGTCATTAAAACGTTGAGCGGTTTTGTAATTGGTTCAAAGGTTTGAGCCAGTGATGTGTCAAGAGATGACTTATCTGCCCGCAATGCCTTTACTTTTTTCTTTACACTCTCAATGGAATCTATGAGTTTCCGTTTCAACTTTTTATTACCAAACATATTTTCTTTTTAGTGCATGTGCTGCTGCTCTTGTTGTTGTTGATAGGTATATATATTTTTTTAAAAGAGGTTGTTCCTCAGTAGCTGACAACATAAAACTGATAATAATCCGGAGATGACACTCAACTTTATACAATAATAAAAACATCAAATCCTTTACGATATCGACCCTTATTAATGTCTCTCTCCTTGTCGATTGTTAAAAAAGTGTACTTTTTCTCCCAACACTCACGACAAACTTTCTTAAACTTTTCCCAACTCATATCGGTGTTCACGTGATCATCATAGGCATGTTTTAAATTCAACTCGTCCTGTTTATATAGCAATATAAGATTGGCATTATCACTTACCAATTGTTTAGGTATCCTACTGTATGTCTGACACAAGTAGAAACAATCTAACCAACGATGACGTCCCATGGCAAAGTACTGACGAATGGCATCTTGATCTTCCAACGCTACATCATCAAACACGATGACGCTGTCTTCCGAGGCTTCCACCGGTGGGACAACTTGACTCTTATCGTTGTACGTGTGAAACGGTATGTCACCCGCCCGCTCTAAAACTTTACTCAGAAACTTGTATTTCGGTTGGTTTAATGATTTCGAATAAAGATAAACATTATGAAACTTTATACCGTTCGGATCTAAAAGTAGATACAACAGGACATTAGTCTTGCCGCAGTTGGAGGGTCCACAGATGAGACATCTAATATTGTTTGCCAACAACGATCCATGTTTGAAGACACGGGTTACAGCTGCTGCTGCTGCTGCTTTTGTAGATTGATTACTACATAGTTTCACATAATCATCTGACGTAGTCCAATCTTTTACCGTAAGCGACGTGTTTTGTTTTTGAAGTTTCATTTTATTGTGATCTATTAAATCTTAAGGACGTGTATATATATATACACACGCACACACACATACACGCATACTTGCAAACATGTCATCATCATCATCATCATCATCATCATCATCATCATCATCATCATCATCATCATCATCATCAACATCAACATCATTACAAGAATCAAATGAGAAACAGCCACAGCAGCAGCAGCAGCAGCAGCAGCGGCCGGAGACGGAGTCGAAGCGGGAGACGGAGCTAAAGATTGAGCTAGATCTAGATACGGAGACGGTGCCGGAGCTAGATACGGAGACGGAGACGGAGACGGAGACGGAGACGGAGCTAGAGACGGAGACGGAGCTGGAGCTAGAGACGGAGACGGAGCTGGAGCTAGAGTTTGAGGATTATCATCATCATCATCAGGGGGATGTAATGAGAGTGATCTGTGAGTGTTTTTTATTGTGTATGACTCTGTGTTGTGATTAATATATATATATATATATATGCGAGAACATGCTATAAGTGCACACAGTCGATTATTGATACTTAATATGATAACACACACCGGTGGGGTTAGTGTTAATCATAATTCCAAACAGCGAAGACGGACACATCGAGCGACATCTACATCTCATCGTCATCATCTTCATCACAGTAGCAGCAGCAGTGGTGGTGGTATTATTAATAATCTACCATTTGAACTTCACATACCCGGTTACAATTATTGCGGTCCCGGTACGAGATTGAAGGAGAGATTGGCTCGTAACGATCCAGGAGTGAACCCACTCGATGAAGCTTGCAAATTACATGATATTGCCTACTCACGTGACAAGACATTAGAGGGACGCCATCAAGCCGACCTGCGATTGGCTGAAGCTGCTAGAAATCGCACGAGCGCCACTAACAGTTCTATCGGTGAACGAATAGCCTCTTTGGCGGTAGATAAGATTATGAGATTTAAAGTCAAACGCGGAATGGGGGTGGTTCCAATTTCGAAAGTTATAAAGGCAAGCCGCGATGCGGTCAAAAGACAAATTGCAAAAAAGAAACCCGCTACTACTACTCCTACTACATTACTCAAAGTGGGTGTGAAAGCTGCAAAACAATATGTTAAAGGGAAAGTTGTAAAACAACAACAACGCAAACAAAGAGTCATCCCGATACCTAAACGTGGTGGCTTTCTACCTTTGATACCGCTACTGAGCGCTTTAGCAGCCACGGGAACTTTAGCCGGTGGGGTCACTACTGCCGCTAAAAATATCTATGAAATGGTAAAGAATAGAAACAATAATAATAATAATAACGGCAGTAAAATTGTCGGTAAAGGTTTATATTTAGCACCTTATAAACGTGGTATGGGGCTCTACATCACACCAGCAGCAGCAGCAGGAGCTAAAAAAAAAAAACAAGAACTTAGATTTGCCGCCAAAAGGTAAAGCCCTCACCGATCTGGATATAGTAAGATGTAGAGTAGAGAGAAAATTCCCTACTTTAGAGGTGTTTTCATGCGAGATAATCTTTCAACGAAACCACACTACTATGAAACTGGAATTATTAATTTGGACACGCAACAGGGAGAGGCTACACATTGGTGCGCTTATGTTAAGAAGGGTGATTATTGCTTGTATTTTGACAGCTTTGGCGATTTGAGGCCTCCTAGGGAGTTTATTGATTATATTAAGAAATCTGCCATCAACACGCAAGTAGAGTATAATTACAATCGATTACAGAAATTTAATACTGTAAACTGTGGACATTTATGCTTGGAATTCCTATGTAAGAGCGCTAAACGTTTGTTTTAAATAAATACCATAAACATTACACATGTGCTTTCATTCTTGCTAAGATCCTCGTCTGTAAACCACCACCACGATAATCGTTACTATCATCATCGTTATCATCATTATCGTCTTCGTCATGACATTAACCTCATTCACAATAAGTCTTAACAGCAATGAGTCCATTTTGAATGTAGACTTTCAACCGGCTCTAGAATTGGACAGTGATGGTTTTTATGAGTGTGCGCTAGTGTACTTTAAGACTTTCAACTCTATTCCAAATGTTGATAAGATCAATAACCTGTTTCATTATGGAGATAAAGTTATCACAATTCCAGAAGGTTCGTACGAGCTCAATGATATAATAAATCACTTGAACCGCGAAATGATAAAGCTGGCCAATGGTGACGCTGAAAAATTGATTGATATCTCTGTAAACAGCAACACCTCCAAGTGTATGATGTACTCACCAAAATTGGATATTCACTTGAACAAACCAAACAGCATCGGATCACTCTTTGGTTATTCGCCAAAAACGCTGAAAGCTAAAACAGTGCATTGGTCAGACGAATCGATCAACATACTCATAACAAATACTATAAGAATAGAGTGTAATATTGTGGAGGGGTCATTCGTAAACAACAAGCCGTCGCATGTAATACACGAGTTTTCACCTGACGTCCCGCCCGGTTATCAAATAATTGAACAACCATCTAACATCTACCTGTCAAGAAGAGTAACACCAACCTACAACACATTGAAGTGCGCATAGTAAACGAGTCCGGTGATACGGTGAATTTCCGAGGTGAAAACATCTCACTGCGTTTGCATATTCGTAAAAAATAAATAAGAAAATGATTATTCATAATAATAAGAATATAAGCACAGGTAGCAACCCCTACACTATCAGTCGAGATCTTGCTCTCGAGGTGAAAACTACTCCTCTAAGACAGCAGCCACTTATACAACAACAACAACCAAAGAAATTGACTACAGAAAATAGCACATTTTTACAGAGTATCGGTTTTAAAGTATGTCCTCGTTATCTATCTTAGACATTGGTGAGCGGGTGTCATTTGATGACTCCATAGAAAGTATAGAATTTCACCCATACACTCCGTATAATGACTCTTTTAAAAATAACGATAATATCCACATATGTATCAACCGTCAAGATCTAATCAAACTACCGAGTCAGAGTCAAATATTAGTGGAGGGCACAGTGGAGAAAGGATGTCTACTAGTCAACAATGGTGCTGCATTTTTATTTCAAGACATTCGTTATGAATTGAACGGTGTGGAGATCGATCGGGCGAGAAACTGCGGTATCACATCCACTATTAAGGGACTAGTCTCATACACCAAGGAAATGGACTATAGTCTTCAGAATGCGGGGTGGGAAGTTGGTGCTAAAAAGATTCATGATAAGTTTACTTCAACTATACCGCTATCTCATTTCTTGGGTTTCGCCGAGGACTATAAGAAGGTAATAATGAATGGGAAACACGAGTTGATATTAAACCGTGCCAGTACAGATGTAAACTGTTTAGATTTAGCAGCCGTTGATCCGGAGAAGGTACCGAAACCGGCGGTTCCAAATGGTGTCATTGAAATCACCCGTATCATATGGAGGATGCCAGTCATAAAAGTATCTGATAAGGAGAGACTACGCTTAATGTCGTACGTTGAGGGGAGCATACCGGTTCAGATAGCGTTTCGCACGTGGGAACTATATGAATATCCCATACTACCTGCCTCAGAACGTCATATTTGGTGCATCAAGACTAGTACGCAGCTGGAGAAACCTCGCTATCTCATTGTTGGTTTCCAAACGGCTCGTAGGAACGACAAGACCAAAGATATGAGTATATTCGACCATTGTAATCTTACCAATTGTAGGGTGTATTTGAACGCTCAGTATTATCCATACGATCCATTTTCGGCTGAATTTAAATCTAATAACTATGCGCTCTTATACGATGCATTTACCAATTTCCAACGATCATACTACAACCGTGATCATACCAGCCCTCAAGTAAATTATGCTCATTACAAGACACAATCTCCATTAATAGTCATTGACACATCAAGACAGTGTGACACCTTCAACTCGGGAGCCATTGATATTAAATTGGAAATGGAGTTTAAAGAGAACATACCCGCTAACACCACAGCATATTGTCTTATTATAAACGATTCGCTGTTTGAGTACAACGCCCTCACAAGTACTACACGTAAACTTATACAGTAAAAGAAAAAAACATACTCACTCCACTTCACCGCCAACTATCCTCAAGCGTTAACGCATGTGTGAAACTTGAGAAAAAAAAAACAAAAGAAAAATGAATAATTCAAATATTTATTTACCTTCTTACACCCCATCAATTGATTCCACTGAGAATGACAACGGGTGTGAGCTGAGTAAAAAAGTGCTTACAATCTGGAGATGAAATGTCATCATACTCTAATTAAAAATATCTATGTATATTTGAAGCTGCAATTTATTGAAGGTAAAATGAGCTTACAAACCTGCGTCAATTTAAATGGACAACACGAACTCACATGTGAAGAATGGGACACGATGTTTGCGAAGAAAGTTGCCGTCATTGGAAAGTTTTATCAAAACCCATTAAGTGCGCCGCCACATCATATTCGGTGCGATCGTCATTGTATTCGAATGTGCATCTCCCCACCAGTGCTTTTCCTTGTTGATTCGGATAACACAAATAACCCTCTGGTAATAAATCACATGGAATGGCAACTTATTGAACGCGTTATGGAGTGTATTAACGCTCGAATTGAATACTTGAACAAGCTAAAGTTGACTTACGAGAACCGCCTCAACTTCTTCAAGAAGCATTTTAAGACACACCGCCCCACCAACGTTCAAGAAGCACGCAACATTATCCATGGATTGTGCAATATTAATGATGTTGTTGACTCGGAAATAAAGTGTTACGCTGCTGACCTTCTATGTAATACCTACTTTTTCCAATGGTAAATGTTTGCGGTTTGTTAAAATAAATTATTGATTAAGAAAAAAATATGACCTATTTATTTTAGCATAGAAACCCTTATCAGCTCTGACCACTGGGTTGGGTTTTGATTAAGAAAAAAACTTTCAATCAATCACCTTGGTTAAAATCGTACATTGATTTGAATTTGCAAATGAGAACAGAGGCGAAAAAACACTTTTGAAAAGGATTTTTTTTTTTACCTGATGAATAACTCTATATATTTGGAAAAAAAAACAATTGAAAATGTTGAGAAAAGAGTCGATATTAAGTTGTATTCCCGTTGGAACATTGTAAAAACAGGAAAAAAATGTAAATATGGCCTTGAACGTTATATTTCACAACCAAACTTCCACAGCGCTTCTATTTTCTCCGAATAGCTAGTGGCAGTGCAGTTAAAGAAATCTAGAATTGTCTATAACAAACCCATTTATGTTGGTTTTACCGTGCTAGAATTAAGTAAAACTTTAATGTACAATTTTCATTATGATTATATCGTACCTAAGCATGGTGAAAATGTAAGGCTGTTATACACCGACACCGATTCTTTTGTTTATGATATAAAAAACAAACAACTTTTACGAAGATATTAAGCCAGACTTACAAAGTAGATTTGACACTTCAGACCTTCCGGAAAATAATGTACTTATATGGCCTACCACAGGTGAATAAAAAAGTCGTAGGTATAAAATAAATAAATGCTAAAAAACTCTTACGCTTTTATTTTAATTATACAGATACACAAGCACACATACACCCACTAACAGTCAACAAACACATAGAGTTTCTTCATTATCAGGAGATTTTTCACTTCCATGAACCATATGGCCCCATCTTTCCATATGGTTGTTGTTTGCTTGCACGGGACTGCAAGAAATGTCCTAATTTGATGTTTTATTAATATCTCCTGCAGGATGCCCTCCGCGTGGTAATCCGAGTGCAATGTCACTGCCGGATTCTCAGCTGCTCCTTCAGAAACTTTTTCAGCTCCTTCCGTGCCGCACTCCATTTGTTAATGTCCATGTCGGGGGCGAACGCCTCAACGCTCGAAATGAAGAGGATGTTATTTTCTGTTCCATCCCCAGCACGTTTGTAGTTATAAGTAATGCCTTCGTTATCGAACCATAATCTAACGCACAATGCAATAGCGTAATCCATTTTATTTTATGTATTAACAGTCTACAAACACATAGAGTTTCTTGGTTATCAGGGGATTTTTCACTTCCATGAACCATATGGCCCCTTCTTTCCATATGGTTGTTGTTTGCTTGCACGGGACTGCAAGAAATGTCCTAATTTGATATTTCACTAATATCTCCTGCAGGATCCCCTCCGCGTGGTAATCCGAGTGCAACGTTACTGCCGGATGCTCAGCTAGCTGCTCCTTCAGAACCTTTTTCAGCTCCTTACGCGCCGCACTCCATTTGTTAATGTCCATGTCGGGGGCGAGCGCCTCGACACTCGAAATGAAGAGGATGTTATTTTCTGTTCCATCCCCAGCACGTTTGTAGTTATAAGTAATGCCTTCGTTATCGAACCATAATCTAACGCATAATGCAATAGCGTAATCCATTTTATTTTATGTATTTTAATTTAAACGTTCGCAGTGTTTGCTGGTCTATAAAATAATGAAGACAATAAATTGTTAAAACACATCCGATTCAAATAGAGGAACAAGTGACCCAATTACGCAATTAGATAATAGCGAATAAAATATGCTGTAGTAACTGATAACAGAATAGGTCAAATCACTCCCACGCTATATTTGATTAAAACAAAGGTACACTTGAACGCAACAAAAACGGACCATCTGGCATGGAAATAAGTATTCAAAGTTAATTATTTTATAATTGTCCGCGAGTATAGGAAAACCACAAAGATATCATAACACGGAACATGTACTGATAACGTATGAGTAAATACCTATAATTAGGGTAGTCGTCTTACATTTACCTTAATAAACGAACAATCTTGTATGGAAACATATATTCAAAGTGAGCTGTTTCTATTGCCCATGAGTAGAGGTACATCACATGTGATACAGAACATGTACCGATACAAAACAAGCCCGGAAATGGCCCCAAAAGATTTAACTATAATGCAGTAGATGTAATAAACAATTTAGATGCGTATTGATGGATTTGCAAATAACATTACCGAGTCTACCATTTCATACATCAAACAGCAACAATGTAACTGATAACAGAATAGTCAAATGATTCTCCCACGCTATATTTTATTAAAACAAAGGTTCACTTGAACGCAACAAAAACGGACCATCTGATGTGGAAATAAGCATTCAAAGTGAGTTGTTTTAATTGTCTATAAGTACAGGCTCGCCGCACATGATAACGGAACATGTGCTGATAAAAAACAACCTCAGAAATACATACCTACAACACATATGAGTAAATACCTATAATTAGGGTAGTCGTCTTACATTTACCTTAATAAACGAACAATCTTGTATGGAAACGTATATTCAAAGTGAGCTGTTTCAATTGCCCATGAGTAGAGGTACATCACATGTGATACAGAACATGTACCGATACAAAACAAGCCCAGAAATGGCCCCAAAAGATATTTACCTAAAGTGTCCCAGAACCCCTATAAATACACTACTTATGTATGATAGATTTAAAAAAAAATTGAATGCCATTATTATTAAATCTAAAATCGAAGCCATGGTTCCTAAGAACAGATTTCGCTATCTCTTATAGTTTCTGACTTCTCCATACTGACCCATTTGGATTGATCATCCTGTATATCGTTGTCTGAGTACCCACAACACAAGCTTTCTTGAGCTTACCGTGGGACTTAAGTCAATTTGTGTAAGAATGTCCTTATAATATTTATGTATTTATTTATATTTATTTAATGACTTAAATGACCTACCCCCCGTACACAATGTGTGTACACAGATTGTGTACCAGCGGGGTAGGTATAGTTTAATTTTTTGAATTCACATTGGTACCGTAAAAACTAAATCCTGGCAGTAGGCGTACAATCCTGGAATTTGTGACAAGCTACGCCTACAAATTATGAATTTGTGGCTTTCTATTAGAGACGGGTCCTTATGCTTCAAGTGCAAAAAAGTCCTTTCTATGTGAAATTCCCTCAGGAATTCTTCCAGAAAGGTCGTTATTGCACTTGAAGCATTGTAATCCACATTATT
Organism: Cydia splendana; assembly: GCF_910591565.1. NCBI lineage: Eukaryota > Metazoa > Arthropoda > Insecta > Lepidoptera > Tortricidae > Cydia > Cydia splendana. The sequence continues at coordinate 37,412 of NW_026946864.1, read as the reverse complement.
CTAATTATCGCGTCATCGTCGAGCTAGAATCTATGTTCTGGAACTGGGAACAAGAACGGGAAGTAGGACTTACAGTTTGAAAGGATTTCCTTTTTGCGTAATTGATAAAAATCTATTACTTTTATAAATTATTTTTAAACTCTACAATGTCCTCATTCCTGATGCCAAAAGTTTATATGCCACACGAGTCTACATTTGTTTGTATCTCATGCCTTAGAGTCTCTCGTCATTCTTGAGACTCTAAATCAGTACTCATAGCTAATAATTAATAACTTATACTCTCTTTTAAATAACTATTTCCAAATCGGTTCAGAAACAACGGAACTCTGCAGTAACAAACATCATACATGAGGTATTAACCCTTTCGCCGCCATTGACTTGATATAAAGTCAGTACATATCGTGCCCCACACGCCACGACTTCATATCAAATCGTGGTTTTGGTCTGGTTTGTATACGTGCAATTTTTGACGTGGCGTTGATGACACTTTATTACTTCATTGACGCGGCGGCGAAAAGGTTAAACATATAACAATTAAAAAAAACTTATAAAAGACTTAACAGAACGATGTCCTTGAATTTTGAAGTTGTTTATTGAATTATAACTTATATAACAGTGCCAATAATTCTTCTTATTGAATTGTCTTGAATAACATGAAAATTACTGATTTATTCATGTGAATCGTGTGAGGAATGTAAACGTATGCTGAGTGGGACGGTAAAAAATATGTTTTCAAAGTACAGTAATATAGTTATCTTACCATTCCAGATGATGAATTATAATTATGACCATATGATCGTTTGAGCCAACCTCCATGGACATACACCGTCGTATATGGCAATCCTTTCTCGTTAATTTGCCCTTTTTGAATAGCAATGTCTCGTTCTTCTTGTCCAGCTAATCCAGCTTTCATAATTACTTCCGTTAAATGGTTTTCCCAAACCTCCCCCAACTCTTTTTCAATAGAGCGAAATTTATTGCTCGACATTGTTGGGATATCCATACAGCTGGTAAGGTGTGCTGTAGCAGCGTAGTAGCTGCCGGCCGATACTGTGCCCCATACGAAGGCTTTATTAATGACTTCATTTTTTTCTGTGGAATTTTTGAAGACCTTTCCGCAAATCTGACATTGAAAAGTGAGGACACTTTTAAACCCGTCTCTATTTTCTTTGACGAATATTATGGTCGAACCTTGGCAGCTATTTTTGTGCCTTTCAAGCATAAAAGCCCATTCGAGAACAAGAACATGGTTAATGTCCACAATCCGATAACCAGATAATTGATCGCCTAAACTTTCGTGGGGGACTGTCTCTACCAGCAGTTGGTGACTTTCCACATCTGGGTCAGGGTTTGGCCAGTTTACTTCGACCGGTTCTGCAGGTGTTTGATCATCAACTGCTGGAGGTCTGCTGGAGGTTGACGTGACTGGCGCCTCAAAACGAACATTCGGTGGTTTCTTACTTGTATAAGTTTTAAGTGGGATCCTGTAAATGATGAAACATGCATCAATTACAATATTTTCTGACCAGCCAGTCAAGTGCATGTCAGACGACTCATAATGGAGGGTTTCGTACCTTCATACAATACAAAAAGCCATACGAGAGCAAGAGCGTATCTTTGCGGTACTTACATCGTTTTAATAAAAAGATAAGCTTATTTACTTTTGTTCCTGTGTCATTCTATGCTTTTAAGTATTATTGTATATTATACAGGGTGTCCTTAGCCTTTGCATAAAGCGGAAATGTACATATGCATTAGGGTATTTAGAGCCAGTATACAGTATCATAACAACCGGTGTAGTGGTATTGCTTACGAAGAAATGAACAAATTACGATTTTTTACTTTGGAGCAGCCTGTATGTGTTAGTAGCTCCTGAGGTAATAAATAGTGTGAAGCCTTCTTCGACCTTCCTGATTATCTTTCTTATTTATGACACTAATAAGATTCTGACTTTTGACAAATGTCATCATTGCCGCACATTTTCGAACAATTGTCAATAGCACTGCCAAGGATTAATATAGTACCTACCTATGTTCCTTTTTGTTGTAAATTATAGGAAATAACTTTTGTTTTTTTTTTCTTTTGTACTAAGTAATTAAAAAAAAAAATAGAGCATTCCTGAGAAGTAACCCTGCGTGGGATTTCAGGGTTTGTCCAATGGCTAAGGTCATCCTGTATATATCGTAGTCTAAGTACACACAATACAAGCCTTATTGATATTGAGCTTACACGTACTGTGTGTTAGTCAATTTTTGTCCTATAATATATATATATATTTTGTTTAACAAGTTACCATCAAAAATATTTTTGATACCTACTTTTAATGCCGACTGTACTTTCTCACTTTTGCATGCCTATCAAGTACTCCTCGAAAGCTTTCAAATAAGCCAAGTAACTATACCACCAAGTTTTTACCAGTGGTAACAACTGGGATTTTTTTGCCTCTTTTTACCACTGGTAAATGGTTACTACTGGCAAAATAGTTCCTATTAGTTATCACGAAGTTGTTACCAGTGCATGGCAAAAGCACAGGTATTAACAACTTGGTGGTAACTAGTGGGAATAACCCAATTTTAGTTACAAGGTTCGAGGCACACATTCTAATAAATGTCTCATTGTGTATAGGTAATATACCTATACAAAAATATACGCAGTGAAGCTTAGTAAAATACTTTTTAGAGCGCGATTTGCAGTAGTCGGGATTTAGTTTTTGAACTTATTTTTTATTTAATTACTTTTGGGGTCATGATTTCGTTACTACTCTATATAACTTTTGCGAGGGCTTTAAGGGAGTGACTTTGAGTATGAGGCGCCCGGCTCTGAGGGCCTACCGCGAACCACGTTTAACGGGTTGGCTCTCTGTTGCACTTGTAAATTCGTACGTAGGTGTGACAGGGAGGCAACACGTCAAACGTGGTTCGCGGTAGGCCCTCTGGTACGTGTCACGTATTACGTCGAGCTACGCCCGACACTTTCAGTATGAGAGCGCCGAAGGCTTAAGACCGCGTAAGAAATGTAGTTATTATGGCAACAGATCATTAAGAAGTGATGCATGAAATGATATTAGTGCAGCAATGAGCCTGCCTGTATACGGTCAGCCAAGAAAGTGGTCTACCACTTTCCGACTCTGGCTAACTGTACAGCAATTAAAATTCAAGCATTATATTCATAAACATCTATTTCATTCACCATCGAACTTTCCGTTTTGGTTTCTTGTGAACAATATGATAATTAATTATAAAAGCGGCAGCTGCACGACGACGTACGTTCATGTTTCCTGATTACAAACTGGTCGATCGTCGGATCGCTTGCCGCGCGCGGCTGCCGCGCTATAGTTCAAGATAGTGCCAAAAATGGCTCGCGAGCCAAAATATAAATTTGCCGCGGTCGAACAATGCTCGCGCGGTCGCCGCGCGATATCGAGACGCGACTTAAGAAAAAGTGACCAAGGCTTCCAGTGCCCCGGGGTGGATTCGAACCAGCGTCCTCTGCTAGGTCACGGCGGCAAGGGTCGAATTTTTCTATGTACAGTCGACGTCAATGATATGTTTACATTTATCGCCTTATTACAAGGGAGTAAGGTGCAAACATGTAAACATATCTTTGACGTCGACTGTATGTACAAATATATTTTAATGTTTGTTATTTTATTACCTGTTTTAATTTGTTTGACATGCCTAGAATTAGTTTGTTATTTTAGAATAAGAATTGCTTTGCCCTTACAGGGTCCATGTCACTGTACTCGAAATTATATTGTAACACCTTTATGTAGCAACATGGAAATGCAATACACAATAAACAATGATGATCGGCCTAGCCTAGTTAGTAGGTTGAGTAAGGTCATTTAGCATGCACTTTAGTCTCAGGCGATGCCGCTTGGCACGATTGTTCCTTAGGTCAAACAAAGTTGATCTGGCCCGGTAGCCAGGAGATTGTACCATGCAGACCTCCCAAAAAGGGGGGGTGAAAGGGTCGAAAAAAATATTTATGTACAAAAAATGAAAATGTTATGTAATTTTTTGTGACAATTTTGGATGTTACAATCACAGTGTGGCGATTTGCACTAAATAAAAAATGGGACGATGTAGCACATGTATTCTTTATTCTGAAAAATGTCACTTTATAGTAGGCATTCATACATTTTTTCGTAATAAAAAAATAATTTATAGCGCGTGGCGGTAACGATTTCCATACAAATGGAACTATGCCCAAAGTCAAAGATTAAAAATGTTTACTAAAACACTGAATTTGGCATTTTAAAAGTTTAAATATAATGTTTTAATGATTTTTCCATGCGTTTATGCCCTTTTTTGGTACAAATTTGTTGTTTTTATTTTTATTTTATACAAACTATCTCCCCCCCATTTTATTTAGCGCAAATCGCCACACTGTGATTGTAACACCCAAAACTGTCACAAAAAATTACATAACATTTTCATTTTTTGTACAATTTTTTTTTTATGGATAGGTATAATAATTATTTTGAAAATGAATTCCCCGTCCCTAAATTATACGAAAATGATATATAACTTGCCTTAGTTGCTAAGACTAGGCAGGAATATAGCATAGATTGGACCTGGGGAGCCGACCCTTTCACCCCCCCCCCCCCTTTTGGGGGGGTCTGCATGGTACGATCTCCCGGCTACCGGGCCAGATCAACTTTGTTTGACCTAAGGAACAATCGTGCCAAGCGGCATCGCCTGAGACTAAAGTGCATGCTGTTCCATACATTTGTGTTCCTTACTAAACCTACTAAATCAAAAAGAATCTGAAGTAGATATGCATGATGCAGTTTGGCAGGACAGGACCAGGTGCAAAATAATATAAATAATACGAATGTCACACATCACGATGTGTGACATGGTTTGTCACGTCAAACCATAAACGTTTATCGATTATATTATATATTCCTATATTTATATTTTATTATTATAAAAAGGAATGCCTAAATGTAGGCATGGCAAAACTGGGGCGATGTTGAGGAACACTAATAGGTACCAATTTACTTACTCAGCACTAGTTGTATCATTGTTTATCACCTCTTGGGCATTTGACGGTTCAGGTATATGTGTTTTATTCACGTGTACATTACGCCCAGCCTCCCTTCTTCTGAAATCATCATATTTATTTTTAATAATTTGCAACTCGTCTCCCAATATGAAGTGTTTAAAAAAACCGACCAAGTGCGAGTTTGACTCGCGCACGAAGGGTTCCGTACCATTAAGCAAAAAACGGAAAAAGAATCACGTTTGTTGTATGGGAGCCCCACTTAAATATTTATTATATTCTGTTTTTAGTATTTGTTGTTATAGCGGCAACAGAAATACATAATTTGTATGAAAATTTCAACTATCACGGTTCATGAGACCTGGTGACCAGGGCCGGATTAAGCATGTCGGGGCCCCTAGGCAGTGCAAGGCTCGGGGCCCCCTACAGTAAATTCTGCATAGGTACAGCATGTTCAGTACAGGGAAATAAGTTTGCGTTTTTAATTTCAATCTTCAGCCGAGACGATCCGAGTCTAGTTGCTCTGATTGTTTGGACATAAAGCTTTTTTCTATCGGTTATTGCCGATTCCGCGATGCATCAAGTGTGGGGAGAGCCATTTAAGGCGATTGTGCACTACAATGAATTTTACTGTCCGGCAGTCCGAGTTTTTACGGTCCGATATGGCACGCCATTAAATGTATATAGTAGCTTGTGCACTAGACGTAATTTTACCCATCCGACATTTTATTTTTCCCCATTCCGGACAGTTTTTTTCCGGTCCGAGATGACAGCTATGAAAAACGTGTTTATGCTTGTGCACTGTGTCTGGATTTTACTCGTTTCCTGTTCCTGTTGAATTGATAAATCATGGCATAACATTTTTTTTTAATGATCTCATCGATTTGCATATAATTAAGTGGATCGATAGGTAGATAGGTAACTAACACGCATAGTGGAGCGTGAGAGCACAAGTCATGTTCAGCTCAGGTCTTGTTTTTTGTTTGAACTCGAAACTTGATATATATATTTTTAACGACGATGACCACACACGCATAGTAACGCCTCCACATTGCTATAACAGAATTCGTAGGAACTATATATATTACCACCGCGCACTGCGCATGAGCGGGCTTTTTTAAAACTACTCGGACTATAAGTAGCTTAGTACGTACGGGTCTTTTTGGAACTACTTAGAGCTCGCCCGCATAAGCGATAGTGGATCTATTAGGAACTACATGGAGCTAGCTCACTATCAACGATCAATAACACACCCCTTATTTTAATAGGAACTACTCGGACTATGAGTAGTCAAGTCAAATATACTTTATTCATGTAGGCCTAGCAACAAGCACTTATGAACGTTTTACACAATATATTATCTTAAGCTAATCATCAGAGCAATTTATTGATGTTAATATTATTCCATAGTAATATTGGATTATTATACAGATCAAATTTAATACTAAGAATTTCACAAAAAGATCGTCAAACATAAAAAATAGCTTAGTAGCGACACCTATATATACATTTCATAACGAATCTTTTAAGCGGATCTTTTTGGAATTACTTAGAGCTCACCCTCATAATCGATAGCGGACCGCATACCAAGTAGCGCCTTCTAGCGGAAAAGTTTTGGTCTGGAAGGCAATGACTCTGGTCCAGAACGTCCACATCTCAAATTTTAAACATACACAGTAATAACTCGACAAAGTTATAGGTTTTCGCGGGCTTGATTTCCGCAACTCGACGTCATATTATTGCGCCTATTTTGCGTGGTGGGTTGGCGGCACTATTTCGGCGGCGGTGAGCCGAGGTGTTGTGCCCGGTATTCTGTCACCCCTGGGCATTCGAGAATGACGTGGGCGGCCGTCTTCTCTCCCTCCATGCATGCTCTGCAGAGGGGGCTATCTGTAACACGTAGGGTTAATAGGTGCTTGTTAAATGAGGCGTGGCCAGTTATGGCCCCAGCTATAAGCCGGAGCTGTTGTCTCTTCAGCTGTCGCAGCCTCTGTGACAGATTGGGGTTGAGTGTCGGGAGGGCTTCCTTCGCCTGCCTGCAAGTGCCTACTTGCCTAGGTTGGATCAGTATTGTTGGTGTTTTACCTTGGTGTTGTGTCGCAGCATGTTCCAGTGCCAGGCATATGGCAGAGGTAGGATTGGCTCAGGTCCTGCCACCTTCAGTTCCGAGCCTCCTCTCGCCAAGATGTCGGCTGCATCGTTACCTCGTGAGTTGCTGTGTCCTTTGATACACTGCAGAGTTACGCCATTGGTGGTACATACCTCTGCCAGAGCTTTGTGACATTCGTAAATTAGCCCTGAAGTGAAAGTATAACTTTGTAGAGCTTGTAGTACTGATCGACTATCAGAGAGTATGCGAATGGGGTAGTCCATTACTTCCCTTGAGACGATTGCGTGTGCTGCCATTATGATGCCCATACATTCCGCATGGAAGACTGTGTTATGGGCACCAAGTGGTGTCGAGATGTGTATGTTTAGGTCCTCTTAGAAAACCCCAGCGCCAATGCCTGACCTTGTCTTTGATCCGTCCGTGAAGATTCTCAGCCCCCTTGGGTTGAGTCCTTCATGGGGTTCTTCGTGTAATTGTATTTTGTATTTCTTGTCGAAGACGAACTGCTTGGGTATCCTGTCAGTCATCGCTTCTATAAGCGATTCCTTACCTATGGCCTTGTAGAGGATTTCGGTGTGTGGCACCCTAGGCGGTCTCCAGAGATTAGATTTTTCGAGACGTACCGCCGCAGCTAGCGCTTGGCGGCAGGCCCAGTAAGGCTTCCAGGGCCGCGGTTGGTGTTGTCCTCATGCAGCCCGTTGTCGCCATACAGGCCAACCTCTGGAGTCGTTGTAGTTTAGCCTCAACTATGGATAGTTTGGTGCGTGGCCACTGGCCACCATACTATCGCGCCGTAGCTTATTATTGGTCTTATAACTGCCTGGTAAAGCCATAGAATTAGCCTGGGAGTTAATCCCCAGGTTCTACCCACCATTCGACGACATTGCCAGAACGCGACTGTAGCTTTATCAATTTTGCCATTTAAGTGATTACTCCAATTTAGTTTGTTGTCAAGTATTACCCCTAGATACTTTACCTCTGCAGATAGTTGGAGTTCTGTATTGAACAGTTTGGGAAGGCGGTAGTTTCCCAAATTGCGTTTGTTGGTGAACATTACCAGCTCCGTCTTGTGGGGATTGACTGTGAGTTCGTTGTTAACGCACCAGCGCTCCACGATGGCTAGTGCAGAGCGGGTAATATCGCATATCGTACCTGAGTGATTGCCGCTCGTTAGTATCACTATATCGTCAGCATAGCCGATTGTGTAGTAGTGATTGTTGTTTAATGTTGTGATCAGGTCGTTCACCACTAGGTTCCATAGAATTGGCGATAGAACTCCCCCTTGCATCCCTTCGCTACTAATGCCTGCTGTGTCTCGCCTGTCCCAAGTTTTATGACCCTCTGGCTCAACATGTTGTTTATCCATTTGGTCATAACTGCATTCGCTCCATGTCTTACCAGTGCTGCTGCAATGCTACTGAACCTAGTCCTGTCGAAGGCCCCTTCTATGTCTATAAAGGTTCCTAAGCACATGGACCTGTTTTTAATCGCAGCCTCAATTTTGCTTACCACTGCATGAAGTGCCGATTCTGTAGACTTGCCAGGGATGCAGGGGCACGTTACTCAGCACCCTCTCCCTCAGATACCTGTCGCACAACCTCTCCAAGGTTTTAAGCATGAAGGAGGTCAGGCTGATGGGCCTAAAGGATTTGGGATCCGAGTAGTCGCTTTTACCTGGTTTCGGTATGAAGATGACTTTGACCATGGTATAATAATATACTCCGCCTGGTACTCTATTCCGAGATTCGCGTATGACCTAACTGACACGGGCCTACGTCATCATGCTGTTTACAGGTTCTCAAACTTTAGAATGTGGGAGAATTTTAACCAATGGTGAAAATTATTTTAACGGCATTAATTTTAAGTTATTCATGTAGAAACATAGTAAAATAAAACAAATCTAATGTATTAAATTAAACTTTATTTATCTATACAAGACAAACGTTTGAAAAACTAATTCACATTTACACATTAATTACCAAGCTTACGACGTGAAAAGTTTGGAAAACACTGCGACTGCTGACACTGAGCGAGAAGGAAATAACAATTAACACGCGTTCGACAAGGATGACGGTCAGTGCATGAAGTTATCTAGATCCGAATTGTCAAATGTGACAGCGCTATCCTGTGTTGCCAGTAATGTAAACAGAATTACCCGAACGTCTGAAATTTCTTTTGTGAATCGGAAGATATTGCTAACGAATAATTAAAAATAACGTGTTATTGTAAAATTTAAGATAAAATACATATAAATGAAAATTATAAAATTATAAAGAAATATTTTAACTTATTAACCATAGGTATAATGTACCCATGTAACATGTTATGTTGAAATAAAGTGGCAATGTTATTGTGACGTAGGCCCGTGTCACTCTGGGAATAGAAGACCATGTTTTATTAGACCATGACTTTGACCTCTCTCCACCGGTTCGGCACGTACCTGTGAGCCAGACAGGCGCGCAGAACGGTGGTCAGCTTCAAAGTGAGATGCCTCCCGCCCTGTTTAAGTAGCGCAGGGAAGATCCTGTCCATTCCTGGAGATTTCAAGGAGTCAAAGCTGTTTATGGCCCACTGCAGCGTGCGCTGCGGGCTGATTACCTCATGTGTCTGCAGCCACTCGTCCTTCGACGGAGTGGTCTCCTCCTCCTCCCAACTTACTGGGTGCGATATCACGCAGTCCGGGAAGTGTGTTTGCATTAAGACCCGTTCCGCCTCCTCCGGTGAGTTGGTGAGAGAGTTGTCAGGCATACGCAGGGATCCCAAGGTTATGGTTGAGTTGTTGGAGAGGACCTTCCTTACCCTGTTAACCTACACTACAAATTAATGAAAGCTGTCCCCTGCCGAAGAATCACTAGCCTAATAATCAATATGCTATGTAATAGGGAATTTGTCGTCCATCTAGGTGATAAGCAGAGTCGTCCTAGAAAACTACACAACGGCCTACCACAAGGATCCACCCTGGTACCACTACTGTTCAATCTGTACACCCATGATCTTCCAGAAACAGCGTCCAGAAAATTTGTCTATGCTGACGACATTGCTTTAATCCACCAGCACTGTGCTTTCAAATCGTCGGCAACGCAACTCACCAAAGATTTGCAATTGCTTAACTTGTACTTTAAAAGGTGGAGATTGGTACCAAATGCTAGCAAGACAGAGATTTCCACATTCCACCTAAACAACAGACTGGCCTCATACACCCCCTCAGTAAACTTTGACGGTAAAACCCTGGTCTACAATCCACAGCCAAAATACCTCGGCGTAACCTTAGACCGCTCTCTTACATATTGCTCCCATCTTTATAAGCTGAGCAAAAAACTAGGAACCCGTAATAATGGGGAGCCACGTTAGGAAACCTCCAAGAGTGCCCGGGGTCTTTCAATTCCTCTGAATCCTCGTGGATCCGCAGGAAAGGAAAGGGTCTTGGCCGGTGCGCCCCGGAAGCAACAGTAAGTGATCCTCTAATAGGGGTTCGCTTACTGGCGCTACCAATTGTCCTGACAGGGGGGGAGGGGGGTTTCGCTCAGGAAGTCCTCTGATTTAGGCAGAGGACTCCCCAGATGCGACGGGGGTGGGGTCAGTATGGACCGTAGGGTTGAGGTGGCCTTTGGCCGCTGTGGGCTGTGTGGGTGTAGCTCGAAAGGATTTAGTATGGATCTTCCTCTTATCAGAGGATGCCTCAGACTAGATGCACACCAAGGTATGACGAATTAGGAGAAGGGTAGTTACCATGTAACTACCAATAGGGGAGCGTACGCCAGCTCACCTTGAATCCCGGAGATCACAATATTTTCCCAGAGACCCCCATCATAGGCGCTATGGGGTACGGGAGGTATTGCGAACCGGAGGGCTTGCCTTTATTGGCCGGCCCGCGGGAAGGAAAACCCTATAAAACCCGACAGCGAAGTCGTTAAAACCTGTAGATACCGGGCGACCTCTACAGTATATAGCCACACCTTGGAATGGGCGTCACCTGAGGTGTAGTTCTAATCGTCCCCTACTCGTGGGAACCAAATGGCAACAAAACTTAAAAACAATAATAATAAAAACGATGATGTGGATGGAGAGAGTGTGGAGATGGATATTGTATGCAGTGATAGTGGATCTATGGACGGAAGCGGGACTGGTCACCTAACCACGGAAACGGAACCGGTTATTTTAAGTGGAGAGGAGATTTTATCAGGTTCTGCCACTGACGAGTCGCCTTTGATAGGTGGACACGCTTTACGCAAAAGGTCAGCAAACAAAATAATAGATCTTGAATCTGAAGACGTACTTGATGAAGTGCAACCAGCGGCGGCCAAAATGTCAACTAGCCACAGAGGTGGTAAAGCTAGTGCCGGCCGGGTTCAAATAACAGGAGAGATCTTGTTATGTTGTTTCGAGCAGGAGCAGGGAGTATGTATTGAAACACCTTATGTGTGATAGTATAAGAACGTATATTCTCTAAATGCCTGCCTATATATACACGTTAGGTTGCGCTGACACAAGCAATACGCGTTTATGTCGCAGTAAACCAAAGTGTTACTGCTAAACACTAAAAGTGGACAATCGCCATATTACACCTCCCCCGAACGTTCCTCTCACCGCCGGGGTGGCAGAAGAAAAAATTTAAACGCATGTTACTTGTTTACAATTTTTTCTGAAATCAATAAAAAAAAATGTTAATAAATTATATAGGTGTAGGGACATGGCGGTGACGCAATTTAGAGTCAGCATTTTCGGTGTACAGTTCGAAGGAGCATTTAGCCCGGTCAGTCGCTCAGCGCAAGGCATACAGTGCGCACATACCTACTTAATTAACTAGTGCGATATCGCGGCACCGCCTGGTCCTTGTCCCGACCTTGTGTAAAATCTATTTAGTAACCTTCTGAGATAATTAATTGGAGTTAGAATAAATCGGTGTTGTAAAGTAAACTTAGTTTACCTCATCTCCCAATAGGGTCACCCCGATACCTAAAGTGGTGACCCCGCGTTCGTTTTTGGACTTTAAATTTCGTGTTTAGCGTTGGACATTAGTATTCGGACAGACCAGGCGGCCGTGAAGTGCCGCGCAAAGACAATTTCGTGAGTGTTGAGTCGTTCTGTGAGAGTCTAATTTCAATTAAATAGACAATAGTTGCGTTATAAAATCGGCGGGAAATGCCGAAGGGCAGTTTCGCACTAGGGGTGCCAGTACAGCAACCTAGTGCCGGGCTTTCGGTACCCAGGAGCGCCGGGCCGACGGAATCAAAGGGCGTCGAGACTTCGGAGCCAAAGAGCGACAGTACCACGGAACGGAAAACAACGGTAACCATGGAGAGCGACCTTGCGGCCATCACCGTTTCGTCGAGAATAGCACCATTCTGGAGAGATATGCCCAAGTTTTGGTTTACGCAGTTGGAGGCAATATTAGCACCGCAGAAGCTAGGACAGGAAGCAAAGTTTGACCTGGTAGTTAGCAAGTTGGGCAAGGAAGAGCTGAGCACCGTGGGCGATTTATTGGACAACGCCACGGGGAGGAGTTACGAGACCCTCAAGACCCGGCTCATTTCGGCTTTCCAGGAGAGCGCGGACCGCCAGTTTAACAGGTTGGTCAAAGAAATGGAGCTTGGGGAGCAGAAGCCTTCGCAGTTATACAGGAGAATGGCCGAGGCGGCCAGGAATGCCGATGTTTCGGACGACACGGTGAAGAGGCTGTGGTTACAGAGATTGCCAATAGCGACGAGGGCGATCCTTACGGCAGTCGGAGAAGAAACAAAATTAGAAGATCTGGTGTCCATGGCGGACAAGATAGTAGAGTCCATGGGCTCAGGGGCGGTCGCGACTGTAGCAGCCCCGGCAGCCCAAACAACCGCATCGTTGAACGCAGTAACAAGCGATTTAATTGGGGAATTTAGAAAGATGGCCTTGGAGCTGAACCAGCTCAGAGGAGAGGTGAGTGAGCTCCGGTCGAGACCGCGGGAACGAGACTTCAGGCAAAATAGGAGCCGATCACGTTCAAGGTCGACCGTACTGAGAAGAAAACCGGACTGGCTGTGTAGATATCATTTTAAGTTCAGAGAGAACGCGCGCGGATGCATCCAGCCGTGCGCCTGGGGGAGGCAGCAGCAGTCGGCAGGCGTGGCGCCGCCGACAGCATACGCTTGGCAGCCACCGCAGGGAAACTAGATGCGGTGCACCCTGAGGCGGCTGGTGGGTGCGTGGAGCCGAGGACGGAAAGCCACCGCTTGTGCGTTGTAGACTTCAATAGTGGCATGAGTTTTTTAGTGGACACTGGTGCAGACGTGTCCATAGTACCGGTTAACCGAATTAGTGCCACAGAGCGTCGCGAGTGTAACAATTATAAACTGTACGCGGCTAACAACACGGAAATAAAAACTTACGGAGCGGTATCATTAGAGCTCAATTTAGGACTGCGTAGAGCTTTTCGGTGGACATTTATAGTGTGCGACGTGACTCGACCAATTCTCGGTGCGGATTTCTTAAAGACTCATAAGTTAATGGTAGATTTAGATTGCAAAATTTTAGTGGATAAAGTGACAAATTTAAGATGTATTGGATCCATCGTACATTGCGAGCACGCGTCCATAAAATGTATTCGGGATGATAACCCATACCGTGACATCCTAATACGTTTCGCGGACATAATAAAACCTGTATCGTTTAAAGAGCCTGCTAAACACAGTGTAAAGCACTATATAGAGACTTCAGGACCTCCGGTATATGCGCGTGCTAGGCCGTTGCCGCGAGATAGGTACGAACAGGCAAAGCAGGAATTTCGTAATATGCAAGATTTAGGTATTTGCAGGCCGGGTAAGAGTCCCTGGGCCAGCCCGCTACACGTAGTTCCGAAGAAGGACGGACAGATCAGACCGTGCGGAGACTACAGGAGGCTGAATGCTGTCACGAAGCCGGACAGATACCCGATACCCAGGTTGCAAGATTTCACATACGGATTGTCAGGTAAGTCACTATTTTCCACCCTAGATATCAATCGCGCTTATCATGCCATCGAGGTCGCGCCGGAAGACATCGAAAAAACAGCGATCATCACACCTTTTGGGTTGTTTGAGTTCCCTAGATTATGTTTCGGTTTGCGTAATGCAGCGCAGACATTTCAGCGTTTCATGAACGCTGAGCTACAAGACATAGAGACCATTACCGATGAGCAAGGCGCGAGTTCATCCTTATTTTGTTATATAGATGACGTAATAGTAGCCTCGGAGAACGAGAACGTACACAGGGAACATCTTAGCAAATTATTTGAAAGATTTGACAGAGTAGGTTTGACAATTAATTTGAGCAAGTGCCAATTTGGAATGTCGCAAGTAGATTTTCTAGGTTATACGGTGTCAGCAGACGGACTGCGACCACGCGACGATAAAGTTAAGGCTATTATAGACTATCCGAGACCCGAAACCGTTGAACAACTCAGACGGTTCTTAGGGATGGTTAATTTTTATAGAGCACATTTAGGCAAAGCGGCGGATGTGCAGAGTCATTTAAATAAGTTTTTGCATAATTCGAAGAAAAAGGATCAGTCTAAAATTGAATGGGACAGTGCAGCAGAGACCGCGTTTGAGCAGTGTAAGGAGAGCCTAAAAAGCGCCGTTACATTGTCATTTCCGGTTTCAGACGTCCCTCTAGCGCTTATGACAGATGCATCAGGAACCTCCGCAGGGAGCGTTTTACAACAGAGAGTAGGTAATATTTGGAGACCTCTAGGTTATTTCTCAAAAGCGTTTTCAGAAGCACAAAAGAAGTATAGTACATATGACAGAGAGTTGACCGCAATTTACATGTCTATAGCATATTTCAGAAATATGGTAGAGGGCAGGAGATTGATAGTGTATACGGACCATAAGCCTCTTACAGTAGCGTTAACAAAAGTAGGTTCAGCAAAAGAGACGCCACGTCGAGCGAGACAGCTAATGTACATCAGCGAATTTACGAGCGAGATAGAACACATTAGCGGTTCGCAGAATATAGTTGCTGACGCGCTTTCACGTGTAGAAACAATAGCTTGCCCTGTAGTCATCGATTTCGAAGAAGTTGCGCAAGCACAGGAAACCGATAAGCAGTTCGCGGACTTGTTTACAGCAAACCGGGCGAAATTTAAATTGTTAGGTATGCCAAACTCGGATACGAAGGTATATTGCGAAATATCAGGTGAGAATGCTCGACCGTATTTACCGGAAAAATTCAGGAAGATAGCGTTCGAGGCCATTCATCACATTAGTCATCCGGGTATTAGGACCACGCGCAAGATGGTAGCCCAGAGATATTTTTGGCCAGGCATGAATAAAGATGTAGGCACATGGGCAAGAGCGTGCGTGCAGTGTCAGAGAGCAAAGGTAAATAGGCATACAGTTTCGAAATTGGGACAATTTCAAGACGCAGAAAGGTTTAGGCATTTACATGTGGACATTGTGGGGCCTTTGCCCACAACAGCTCAAAACCTCAGGTATATAGTTACAATGATAGATCGTCGTACCAGATGGCCCGAGGCCATACCAATCGTTGACATGACAGCGGAGACAGTCGCAAGAGTAGTTTATGGAAATTGGATATGTAGATTCGGTTGTCCAAGTTTAATCACATCTGATCAGGGTAGGCAGTTTGAAAGTGACTTGTTTAGGAACTTAATGAAATTTTTAGGGGTTCACAAGGTACGTACAACACCCTATCACCCTCAGAGCAACGGGATTTTGGAGAGATGGCACCGCGTAGTCAAAAGTGCTTTAACAGCCAGGCTAGCTGACAACGCATCCTGGGCTGACGAGCTACCTACGGTTTTGCTAGGACTCCGAACAGCGTGCAGATCAGACAACGAGGTAAGTGCAGCTGAAATGCTTTACGGTCATGTGTTAAGATTGCCAGGTGATTTTTATACTCAGTCTGAAAAAAATATTAATGACCCTTTTTCATACGTAGAGAGACTTAGATCCGTAGTAGATAACCTTCGTCCCGTGTCACGAGAGAATAGCGATTCGAGAAAAATATTTGTACACAAAGAATTAGAGTCATGTTCCCATGTTTTTGTAAGGAACGATTTAGTAAAGAAGCCGCTTACTCCCAATTATGATGGACCATATTTAGTTTTGAATAGGAGGTCAAAAACTTTTAAAATTCAGTTGCCCAATAGACAAGTAGAAATATCAGTTGACAGGTTGAAACCAGCATTTTTGTTAGACGAGTCACCTGAAAGCAGTAATAATTCTAGTAGGAATGCGGATTTGAACACAAATGAGCCTATACAGCCATTAGTGTCTCAAACGCCAACGCCTTTGACTCGTACCACGCGGAGCGGACGAGTTATAAATAGGCCAGTTAGATTTTTGCTTGATGAATAAAATTGTATCATGTGTAATATGTCACAGTTAAAGTATAAGGAGTATAGCAACTTGTTTCACCATATTGAATGTAGTGCAGGGTTACATTGCGGATAAGGACACTCGTGCGGAGAGGTTGCCCACGAGTGGCACATTTTAAGGTATTGAGATTTCTTGGAAAACGTGAAATTCGGGTCCACTACTTTGTTTTTAATTTAGCATCTCCTGGATGGAGCCTGGACCCCGGGGGTAGAAAGTTTATTTCGGGGAGGTAAACTTTCTACTTGCCGAAAGTAGTATATGGTTAGCCACTTCACAGGGTGGATGGCTACATTCAAATGTAATTTATACCGGATTTTTTGTCAGTTTCAAGTCGGGCTCTGAAACGCGAGTCCCGCACCGTAGTTAAGAGTTTATATACTGTGTCATAAAGTTGTTGCGACAGTGTTTTGATTTTTATACACGTATCGAGGCGATACGTGATAATGGATAGGATTTAAATATACTGATTTAAGTTTTTGTAACATATTTAAGTAGATGTTTTAGATAAACGTGTTCAATATACAATCAGTACAGCACGTTGTTAGACGTCAGAGTTAGATTTCCTGTCAGTAAAGTTATTGTGGAAAATTGTAAAAATGGGATTAACCCAGGGAAAGCAGGACGACAGTAACACACATAATGCTATTGCGATAGCGAAAGTGGAAAATTTATCTAATCAGGTGGAATCGAAACTAAATTATGTCGGAATTGGACTAATCGCGTTGGGAATAATTTTGTTGTTGGCGTTATGTTATTTTTTGAGAGTGAAATGTAAACAATGTGCTAGATCATGGGTGCAGAAAACTGTCGGAAATTTACCACCCACAGCTATGAAGGTGCATACCGTTCAGACTAATCCACCACAACAAGTGTATCAATAAGTGTTGTAGTTAAGTAAGTGTAATACCTAACATGTTGTTATCATTGTTCAAGTTCTCAGAGGTTGACCACCATGTTTATTATAAATAAAACAACAATGTATTATTTCAGTGTGTAATCAGAATGTAATACAATAGGTACAGGTATTATTTCACAGCTCTTGTTTAAAATGTGAGCGATAAATTCAATGTAAGCATTCTTTGAACCTTAGCATGATAAGGTATGTGTCACACTCGAAGCGAGTAAGTTTGTTTTGTTAGCTTCGATATTTTTCTATGTATTTGGTATTGTTGTATTTTGACAATCCTTTTCCTTTTTTCTTCAAAAAAGGGGGGGAATGATGTAGGGACATGGCGGTGACGCAATTTAGAGTCAGCATTTTCGGTGTACAGTTCGAAGGAGCATTTAGCCCGGTCAGTCGCTCAGCGCAAGGCATACAGTGCGCACATACCTACTTAATTAACTAGTGCGATATCGCGGCGCCGCCTGGTCCTTGTCCCGACCTTGTGTAAAATCTATTTAGTAACCTTCTGAGATAATTAATTGGAGTTAGAATAAATCGGTGTTGTAAAGTAACCTTAGTTTACCTCATCTCCCAATAGGGTCACCCCGATACCTAAATAGGTATAATGCAAACAATCTTTATTTAGCTTGACTTTATGTGTCGTATTAATGTCGTAGTCCTTGTAAAAAAATATCGTTATCTTTTAATAAGAAAATATTATCTTCACTTAAAATGTTATCATCTCTCAAACGTTAAAATATTAATTTACTTCCTTTTCTCATAAAATATAAATCTTCTTCTTTAAAAACATTTACCTATTCTTCATCTTTAAGACATTTACTATTTAACTTTAAAACATTTAAAAACATTTGGTATTCAACTTTAAAATATTCACTCTCGCTGTTTATAGTTACGGTACCCTATAAATCTCGTAATAAAAATAACTAATGCCATATTAAGACGGAGTCCTAAGCTCCTAACATAATTAATGGGAATGGTTACCCAGGGCATGGTCACCCTATAATCAATACATCATGGGCTACGCTCCCGTGCGTACCCGAACTTCATAACTACACGCGGGATTGGCTACCCGAGGGCATGGTCACCCTAAAACACAATAATAGCGGCATATCAGGCCAGGCTGTACGGCTCTGCCTGTACCTAGAGACACAAATACATTAAGACTTAAAAGTCTCCTACAACTTTCACGGAGGATACTGTATATCACACTATGATCAAGTACGAAGGACTAGTGCTCTAGCTATAAGGTCACATTGTACGAATGTGCCTATTAAACTCCTTAAAACTTCTCAAACTTGTACCGTACTGTAAGGTTTTTTATAAAATAAACACTTTTATTTAACTTCCAAAATTCAAAAAAAAAATTATGTAATAAATCAAACTTTCGCTGTATATCAGGTGATCAGTCCGACACGTAGCTAAAGTATTAATCATTACTCAAAAACAATTAAATAATTTTATTGAATTGAGTTGTTTATTACTTAATCGTTATGCGATGTATCAAATTTCATTCATCGCTTATTAAAATATTCTAACTCGCGGCAAAGTCTCGCGGCCTAGTTAAGTTTTCTGTCGACGTGCGCACAACGTGTGGCACGCGCTGCAAATTGCAACATACATAATTGAGGACACTATTCGACACTTTTAATTTTTATATTATATTATGACTTCTTATGAAAATTATTTATGCTCGAAACGAAATTGAGTTTAGCGACAACCTTTAATAATTATGAATGATTTAAATATGACTGCTACTGAATTGGAAAAAGAAAAATGCTGGCTTTTAGAGAAAATTAAATAAAATACTAAATTACACGTAGGATTTACATCCTATTGCTGCGTGGCTGGCCGTCCTCGGCTTCGTCTTCGTCCGGTCCGGTGCGAGTTCGCGACCGGCATTCTTGGCAGCTGTTGGCGCGGCCTGGCGAGCTGGCACCTCCACGTGGCACTCGCTTGACGCTTCATATGGCTGGCTGGCTCTGCTTCCGATGATTATGGTGGGCCGGGATAACCCTGGACACCTCTTGGTTTGCGAGCCGGGAAACCCTGGACAACGCTCTTCGATCTTCGCTCTTCTTGATTTCTCTTCTTAACTTGGTTTCCGTTTTTTGATGTTGGGTGGTTCTTCTTTTTTCTTGGTTCTTAATGGTGGTTGGTTCTGACTGCGTGGATTCTTGCGTTGGAAGTGGGATTGGTTATCTGGGTTGTAGTCTTGGTAGATTTTTTCTTCTTTCTTGAGTATTAGTTCGTTGGTTCGCTGGTCTGGGTCGCCATCAAATAACAGGATAGAGTTGTTGTTGTTTATGGTTTCGAGCGGGTGATGGGAGTATGTATTGAAACACCTTATGTGTGATAGTATAAGAACGTATATTCTCTAAATGCCTGCCTATATATACACGTTAGGTTGCGCTGACACAAGCAATACGCGTTTATGTCGCAGTAAACCAAAGTGTTACTGCTAAACACTAAAAGTGGACAATCGCCATATTACAGGGTGTCAGAGTTAAGTCGGGCCAGGGCGGAACTTCGTGCCGCGGAGGAGGAGGCGCGTGAAGAAGCCGCTAACAGAGAATGGCAAAAACGCCTCCAAGAGACGGTTCCATCAGAACTGGCCAACTCAGGGGCAGATTTGGCTCACATCGCTGACTCAGCCGATGACATATCTGTCAATGATCTGAAAGCCAAAATGACGACGGTAACAGAAATGACTAAAAATATGAGGGGAAAAAACAGTAAGGACCTGAAAGAAGAAATTACTGCTTTAAACAATATTGTAAATGTCCTTGCCTCCCGGTCGGAGGCGGAAGAAATGCGCCGCCTAAGAGCGGATAACAACCGACTGCGGCGGGAAGTTGAAAATATGAAGACCGAGATGAAGGCCTACCGGCGTGACTATGCAGAAATGAGAGCTTCTCTCTCGGCGGACACGAAGACTAATTCTCAAAGTAAAGCCCTCTTAATAGACAGCGATGGAATAGAGGAATTCAGGAAGTCGATTATATCCTCCGTAGGAAATATAATAAACGCGCGGTTTGCAGGAATTGAGGACCGTCTTCTTCCACCTAAGCCATGCCGGCCCCCGTTGGCTGCAGACAAGAAACTAAGTTTACAAACTCAGAGCCTAAAGACGAACTCTAATACCACTGCCAGTTCAGTGGTGAGTAGAACTGAAGCGCCTACTCGGTGGCAACCGACTGCTACTGCTAGTTCACTAACCGCAGGGACGAGTGAAACTAGTCGTCACCAAGCGCAGAGCAACCAAAAAGGCCCGGCAGATAAGGACGGGTTTATTCCAGTCCGCAATAAAAAGAAAAAGAAGCCAAAAAAGACACCTGCAGCTAGTGTGGTGCCAGAGACGAGGAAAACGGCCGATAAAAACAAGGCCAAGCCCAAACCCAAGCTGAAGGCCCCTACAACTTCGGCAGTTGTCATTTCATTACAACCGGAAGCGGCTGAAAGAGGGGTGAGTTACTTTGATGTAATGAGTAAGGCCGTGGCAGGAGTTAACCTCGGGGACATGGGCATTCCTTCCCTTAAGTTCCGACAAACTGCCTCAGGAGCGAGGATGGTTGAACTTCCAAAGGAGCTTGAAGCCGCCAAGGCCGACGAATTAGCGGAAAAGCTGCGTCCAGTGCTAGAGGGGGTTGCAGCTGTCACTCGGCCCACCAAGTGTGCCACTGTGCGTATAATGGATCTGGACGATTCTGCTACAACCGAAAGTGTAATAGCGGCTGTAGCCAGGATTGGGGGCTGCGCTGTCAATCTAGTTAAGGCGGGTGGGGTCCAACGCGGTCCTGGGGGAATGGGTGCCATAGTGGTAAGATGTCCCGTAGCTGCGGCTAAAATATTGGTAGAAAAAGGACGCGTTCTAGTGGGCTGGAGTTCTGCGCGCGTAGTCGCATTGGAGCAGCTCCCAATGAGATGTTATCGCTGTATGGGTGTCGGACATACGAAGCCATTGTGTCCGTCTGAGGTGAGTAGGGAGCATCTCTGTTATCGGTGTGGTGAAGAAGGGCACCGAGCAGCAGCTTGCTCAGTACGGGTGCCTAAGTGTGTTGTGTGCGCAGAGACAAATAGGCCCCACGCTCATGTGATGGGTAGCCCACGATGTAAACCTACACCTGTAACGGGAAAGCTGGCCTCACGGACCGGGACTGCCTCCAGTGCTGGCCCCCCTAAGGAACGAGAGAATGCCGAGATTAACAATATGCAAGAGTAATGGATCAAGGCTCGCGTACTGAATTCCTTCAGACTAACCTTAACCACTGCATCGCAGCCCAGGACCTTTTCCTACAGTCTATGATGCAGTGGCAGGTCGATATAGGAGTGGCTTGTGAGCCATATTTTATTCCGTCTCAACCACATTGGATTGGCGATTTGGATGGTCTGGTGGCGGTGACTGTGCGTCCGGGCGGGCAGTATCCGCTAACACTTCTTGAGAGAGGCACAGGATTTGTTGCAGCAAGCTGGAGGGAGTATGTTGTTCTGGGAATTTACTTCTCTCCCAATCGCTCTTTGATAGAATTTGAGCTTTTCCTGGACTCTATCAGGACGGTGGTCGGCAGATGGTCTTCGAAGCCTATGTTAGTTCTTGGCGATTTCAATGCGAGATCCCGGGTGTGGGGTGATACCGTCACGAACCCACGCGGTAGGGCCCTTGAAACTTGGGCTCTTCACTCAAATATGGCCTTGTTAAATCAAGGAACCTCTCGGACCTGCGTACGGTATCAGGGAGGATCTGTGGTAGACGTCTCATTTGCTACACCTGCCGTAGCGCGAAGAGTACAGGGATGGAAAGTGGAAGAAGAAGTGGAGACCCTATCGGACCATCTTTATATTCGATTCGCTGTCTCTCCTTCTTCCGTAACGACGACACCGAACAGAGGGCACAGCCGATTTGTACGTTGGGCATGCACGAAAATGGATCGGGAATTTGCGCGGGAAGCAGCACTTGTGCAGCGCTGGGCGACCTCTAATGCAATGGTAGAGCGGTCCTCGGTAGATGAATTGGCCGATCACTTATGCGACTCTCTGGTTAAGGTATGTGATGCCGCCATGCCTCGGATTCGGCGGCAACCACCCAGCCAACACGTCTATTGGTGGTCACCAGACATCGAAAATTTACGAACGGTGTGCAATATTGCTCGAAGAGCATACGTGCGTTATCGGAGACGCTATGGTTTAGACCCTGTAATGGAAGAACACCTGCGAAGTGTCTACAGGGAAAAACGGAAAGAACTGCAGAAGGCAATCAGTCAGTCGAAAGCTAGGGCGAGAGAGGAAATTTTGGCCAGCCTAAGTCGAGACCCCTGGGGACGCCCCTATAAAACTGCACGCAAGAAGCTTATAGCACAAGGTGCCCCTGCGACCGAGACTCTATCACGGGAGGCTGTAGAAAGGATCATGGAAGCTCTATTCCCGGTCTCGCTGGGACATGATCCTCCTATAATGGCGCCCCCCTCCCTCGAAACGACATATGACGAGACAGATGTTCCGCCAATAAGAGACGAAGAAATGACGAAAGCTTTATATCGGCTTCGTAAGAGACGCACAGCGCCAGGACCAGATGGGGTGCCCGGACGACTACTGTTTATTGCCGCAGAGTCATGGGTGGACTGGATCCAGGATTTTTTCAACAAGTGTCTTCGTACTGGACAATTCCCGAAGCGATGGAAGACAGGCAGGGTCTGCTTGATCCCCAAGCAGGGTCGCCCGAGTGGTCAACCGTCTGGATACAGACCCATAGTGCTGCTGGACGAGGTGGGTAAACTGCTTGAGAAAATCTTAGCTGACCGCCTCGTCCGACACCTGGAAGAAGTGGGCCCAAACCTCTCTGACAAGCAATTCGGCTTTCGTGCGGGCCGATCGACAGTCGACGCAATAGACCACCTGAAAGCGCTCTCAAGAGAGGCTACAGATGGCGGAAATGTAATGCTGGCAGTCTCCTTGGATGTCAAGAACGCTTTTAACAGTCTCCCATTCGAAACGCTTAAGGAGGCACTTCGTTTCTTTAGAGTACCTACCTATATGCAGCGGCTGCTGAACAACTATCTGGAAGATCGTTACGTAGCGTGGGAAGACGGAAATGGTGAGCTTCTTCGGCGACCGGTTGAATTGGGTGTCCCTCAGGGTTCTGTCCTGGGGCCCACGTTATGGAATGTAGGGTTCGACTGGCTATTACGGGGTCCAGTCCTGCCAGGAATGAATGTGTTGGCCTATGCAGATGACACTCTTATTACGTGCCGGGGTTTCTCATATGAAGATGCAGCGAGGAAGGTGACCATTGGGACCTCACTTGTGGTTGAACGAATCCACCAGCTGGGCCTCGGGGTATCCCTTCCAAAGACGGAAGTTCTGCTCTTCCATGGTCCGAGGAGAGGACCCCCTCGTAATGCCAACATTAGAGTGAATGGGGAGGTAGTGGCAGTTAAGGCCCAAATGAAATACCTTGGCCTCCTTTTAGATGGCCGCTGGCAATTTAAGGCGCACTTCGACAGTCTTGCCCCTAGACTGATGTCCACAGCTGCAGCCCTCGGCCGGCTGCTTCCTAACGTGGGTGAGCCAAATTCAATATGTAGACTCCTTTACTCTCGTGTCCTGCGGAGTATGGCCCTATATGGCGCTCCCATATGGGTTGATGCCCTTTCTGCCGACAATAGGGCTCTGCTCCGCAGACCACAGAGGGCAATATCTTTGAGAGCTGTACGTGGGTATCGTACGGTATCGTTTACAGCGGCAACGATCCTGGCTGCAGACCCTCCCTGGGACCTTCAGGCTCACATTCTTGCGGAGGTTCACCGCTACAGAGCTGGGAGAAGAGCGGCGGCAGAGTTCCCAGATGGAGAAGAAGTCCGAAATATCCGGGCATCTGCACAAGTGGAAACACTTCGCCGATGGAGGGCAGAGCTCAACGATGCAAAATATGGACTGATGACGGTAAATGCAGTACTGCCGCATCTAGAACGTTGGGTGGAAAGGAGGCAAGGAACGCTAACTTTCCACATGGTGCAGATACTTACTGACCATGGATGCTTTGGTAAGTACCTGCACCGCATAGAGAGGGAGGAATCCCCCATGTGCCATGAGTGTGGCGCACCTGTAGACACAGCGCGTCATACTCTCGAGGAGTGCCCTGCATGGGGGCCCCAGCGGGCCACCCTTCAAGCAACACTAGGTGCAGACCTTTCGTTGGCGAGCATTGTTAATGCCATGCTCGACAGCGAAGAGGCATGGAAGGCGATGGCCTCCTTCAGTGACGAAATTATGTCGCAGAAGGAGGCAGCGGAGCGTGCGCGCGAGGACGATCCTGACGCGCATCCACTCCGCCGACGACGGGCTGGGGGCAGAGCCAGGCGCTATGCGCGCCTGCTGCCTCCGCCGTAGTGGGCTGCGCAGGGCCCCGGGGGAGTCCCTGCGGTTAAAAGCTCACAGGACTGGGGTGCTGACCAATTGGCACCCAAAATTCCCACGGCCTGCAGGCCGCCCGCTGGGGCGCACGTGGTCGAATGCTGATAGCGACCCTGCGGCACCCCATCTAAAGGCACCTCTGGCACTCGTTGGTGGTTTTAGACGGTAGTCCTCCACTGCCAGCGCTGACGTGCTCCGTACGACGGGACTCAGCCTAGTTTATTCCGCTGGCGAATATTGCGCACCCGTATGGCTCAATAGCGCGCATGTGGAGAAGGTTGATGTCCAGCTGCGAAAAACCATGCGGTGCATAACCGGTACCATACAGTCCACTCCGACACCGTGGCTGCCAGCTCTGAGCCACATTGCTCCGCCGCACCTTAGGAGACAACAAGCCCTGCTAAAGGAAGCAAACAAAATTGCTTCCAATCCAAAGCTGCCCGTCTACTCGGAACTTTTCTGTCCTCCTAGGCTACGCTTAAAATCCCGACATCCACCATACAATACAGCACAGGAACTTAAAGAGAGCAGTTTTAACATCAAGGAGAAATGGAGAGAGGACTGGATTACCAACTTGCCCAGGGCATCCCATGCTAGTTACGATCCCACCCACAAACCGCGAGGTTTTTCGGCCCCGAGACGGGAATGGTGCCAACTAAATAGACTCCGCACTGAAAGCGGGCGATCCGGAGAATTTATGTTTAAGTGTGGGTGGCGAGATACACCGAAGTGCGACTGTGGAGCACCTTTACAGTCCATTTCCCACATTGTCCACGAGTGCCCAAAAAGAAAGTACCCAGGAGATCCTCTGGACTTACTTAAGCTAAGCGAAAACGCAGCCCATTGGGTGAAGAACCTAGATATTAATTTGTAAATTTGTAAAGCAACCATGAATTGTATTAATGCCATACGACTAAATAAAAAACCCTGTTAGCCTGCATGGTGGTCTCAATGTCTGTACAGAATTTGCGCCAGGAGTTTGTGCTTCTGTACCTGAGACGTATCTTGTACTTGGCCTTGGTGGACTTGTAGCTATCCCAGTCCTCGTCAGTGCCAGTGTTCATAGCTCTGTTTAGTTGTCTCCTCATCTTGCCCCTGAGTCTCTCCAGCTCAGGTCCCCACCAGTTGTTCTTCCTTCCACTTCGTATTGATGGGGTAGTTAAGGGACATGCCTGATGGTAGCAATCCAAGATGGTGTTTGTAAGGGTGCTTACCTGTTCTTCTATTTCAACTGTGCCTACTATCTTCGGGGGACCCTCCTGCTGTTCCAGTATTGTGTTTAAACGCAGGGTATAGAGGTCGCGATTAGTCTTGCGTGGGTCCCTTCTAGGCACTGCTGTGAGTGTTTTACCTGAATGTCGAATCGAATCCACCTGTGGTCTGAGCACGACACCTCCTCCGATACATGCCAGCCTGAGATGTGTTTCGAAGCTCCTTCAGATGCTAGGATCAGGTCAACGATTGTTCTGCTGCACCTGTTTATGAATGTCGGTTTCGAACCTGTATTAAGGAGGTTGAGGTTTGTAGTAAATAGGTACTCGACAAGCTTCTTACCTCTCTCGTTACCTGTTTCCATGCCCCATAGGGGGTGATGTGCGTTCGAGTCGGTTGCCACGATGAGTTCGAGCCCCGCTTCTTCGCAGTAGTTGACCAGCCTTGTCATGACATGCGGTGGTGGGTCGTCCGCCTCCGGCATGTACACAGAGGCTACGACCATCTCCTGCAGGCTGGTGTCTTGCGCGCCGTGCAGCCTTATGGCGCACACGTCTCTAGAACAGAAGCTCGTTAGAGGTTGCACATGTATGTTAGGGCTCGGCTTCCTTTTGAGCGCTAATCGTGGTAACTCGTAGTAGGAAGGCTGAGGTCTTCGTTGTAGAAAAGAAACTTCGTTGTAAAATACTCATATTTATCGTTTATTTATAACTTTACACAGCACACTTTTTAAACTATCAGCACTTTAGCTATTTACAGTAATATTAGTAGCACCATCGTACAATAAATGACAATAATACACTTTTAGGACACTTTTTGTCAGCATAGGCTGTTAAGGTCTTACTCCTAAGGTTGCTCAGATAATAATGGTCGCTTTAATGAGGTGCAAGGCCTTTTATTAGACCATCGCCCCTCCAATCTCGACCACTTCCACCTGTTCGTCAGGTGAGGTGGGCTGACCGGTAGTGACGTCACAATTGTTTAATTATTTTAACTAAAGTAAAATTGGGAAGTTCAATCACCTTACTTTTTATAAATGAACACAAGTAAATAAGAATGCGGTATTATTACTCTTATTTTTGGAAAGCCGCTAACACGGCCATACTGACCAGTGGCTCGTGCTCAGAGACACTTAGTGTTCGTATTAATTAAGTTGTAACTAGTAAAAGTACAGATTGATTTAAAACAATTACAACGGCTCATTGAGTTTACTGCTTGATTTGTATGTCAGATACAGCAGGTATCATATTGTTATTTTTTTTTTATGAATTATAGATTATTTTAACTTATGTTAACAAAGATTCAACATAATTAATGTTTCTGTCTTATGTACGATCATGATTTTTTCTTATGATTTTAGATTAATGTTACATTTAACTGTAAATGAATTACACTTGGAAATAAAAATTAAATGTATTTTAAACAGTGTAATAAAATTATTGTTTAGTTCCCGCTAACACGGCTATTTATGACTTTTGCTTCGGTCATTCTGACATCAAGTGATAATTCAATAATAGAATTGATCCTAGGGGTTTGAATGTTTTAATTATTTTCAATCCATTTTAATTCACAAGTACTTTAAAAAAGAAATTTACTTGCTTGTACCTTTAAATTAATGTTGGTTTTTTATTTTTAATATTTTTTTGTATGTTTTTATTTTTGCCAAAGGAGAAATGAGTTTACCGACGCTTCGGAAAGGCTCTGGTGGAAAAGAAGCGCCAAGAAAAACCTCCCGGTTGCCTTCTTTTATAATGCATTTAGTTAAGTTTTTATGTACCTAAGTGTAGTTTTTTTGACATCTTTTGTCGGTTAATACCGATTATTACGATTGATTAAATTTGCTGAATTGTAAATCTTGGGTTTAGTTATATTTAGTGACACTACGCAGCATACTTCCTATTTACTAAAGGTAAGTGAAATTCTATTTAAATTAGTTCTTTGGTATCTAAAGTGATTAAATGATCATAATTTGTTTATGGAATTTATTGATTCAATATAACTCATTAATATATATGAGAACCAACCATGAAGTTTAACGCTTCTAAACAAAGACTAAGTAAGCATCATAAGCTTTACATAAGATGAGAATACTAAAAAAAACTGTGGTTTAAAGTCTCCACCTCATCCAAAAAGCGTTAATGATCAATTTAAAAAATAAGAAGAGAAACACAAACACAAACAAACAGTTTAAGTGCTTTTAATTTAATATTATATTTTTTTTTTTTTTATTGGAAAAAGGTAAACATTTGACCACAATCTCACCTGATGGTAAGTGCCGATGCAGTCTAGGATGGAACATGCTTACCTAAAAGATGTCTATTCACTCTCGATTTAAAGAGATCCAAGTTATAGTGGACTGGGAATAGATTTGCAGGAAGTGAATTCCACTCCTTAGCCGTTCGCATGATAAAGCTGGATGCATGGCGCTTAGTTCTAATCAGTGGCAGAGTAACGACGTAAGGGTGAAACGCAAGTCCGCGTCTAGTCCCACGGTGGCAGAACGGAGATGGGGGGATTAGATTATGTAATCCCATCGCACACTCCCCGAAATGTATCCTGTAGAATACCGATAAACAAGCTACCTTTCTACGGTGTTCAAGGCTCTGCAGTCTAGCCTCTACCAATCCCGCATCTCCAATAAGCTTCAATAAGCTTTTTATTATCATAAAAGCTATTTTAAATATTTTCTAATAGAAGCTGTTATTAATTTGTTTAAGTTCAAATTAAAGCTATAGTATTTCTTTGATGTTTGGAATGATAAATTGTTTGTATTATTGTTTATACTATTTAAATTTCTGTACTTTATTTCTTAACTCATATTACACATGAAGACCAAACACGAAGTTGAACCTGTCTTGAACGTTGCTAAACAAAGATTAACTTGAATTTAGGATGAGAAGGATCAATTGATGAGCCGAAACTCGTGCTCGAGTAATCGGTTTAAAAATAAGGAATGCTCAGTTAATTTACCAGCCCAGTTGTTGTACTAAATCTGTATGACCGATCCAAACAAGTGGCAGATAAAATAAAGTCTGAGCTTAGGGAACCAGTTAGTTGGACGGCCCAGTCACTGAAGCCCTTCAGATTCGTTACAGCAAGTGGCCGGCAGACTATGGTTCCCATTTATTGAACGGCCCAGTTATTGGATTAATCCCTCTGAACCATCCATATAAGTGGCAACTTTTATCCTTTTAATGGCCCATTTGTTGGAGTAGTCCCTCTGAACCATCCAAACAAGTGGCAACTGTTTATACTTTCAAATCTTTCAATAGCCCAGTTACTAGACTAGATCCTTCTGATGAATCTAAGTAAGTGGCACACACATTACTTAACGTGGTTGTTTTTATAGATAGTTGTTCACGTAGGATCTTAAATTGAATTTGCAAAAATTATACAATAGTAAAAGTTCAAAAAGCGATATTCACTCAATCACTCTGTTCGGATTTTTATCTTGTGTGGAATTTTCATATTTTCATTCATGACTGAATATTACCTATGGCATGCTAAAGGGTTTTTCCAAAAAAAAAAACATTATTTGGTTGGATTGGTAATAAACGGTATTCTTCATTAAATGGTCTCTACATTTTTTTTTGTAATAAGTATCATTATAGCAAAATATTGGCTGTTTTAAAGAGATGACAATATTGTGGTTTTGTACTTTGTCCTTAATGAATCGATTTATGATTTGTCATTTTGTGTTACCATGTAAAGGACATCTGTCAGATTTGGATTGGCTTCATGATAATTTGTAACTTGATAAGTAACTACTACTATTGTAACTAGTACCTAGTGTAGTTGACTAATACGAGATAAGTAATCACAAATCACAAGTACCTACAACATATCATTATGTCTCCTCTGATCACTTGAATCATTGCTACTTAAATACGTACTTACATAACGTTAAGTTTAAACACTCGTAAATTAATGTCTCTTTTGCATCTTTGTATTTAAATCGGTTTCCTCCTGTTGTAAATCCTGATGTGTGTTAGAATCCAAAAGCAGGGCGGCGCCACAACAACACGTACTTCTACAACAAAACACAGAAATCTGAGGCTACTATTTATCACACATGTTATTTCTATTAATAAAATATTAATTATTTGCTTAACGTACAACTAATGTTATTACAGTACATACAAATAAAGTATGATTAATACTGATCACATGTACCTATATATATATCGAGGGTTGCCTGGTGAAACCCAATAAGTGACGAAAAGTGAGATTTTAATGTAAAGAAAGTTTTAGATTGATTCGATATCGCTCAATCTAATGGTAATATCGGATAAGCGGATTTGACGTGTATCACGGAAATATGCCGAGCTGTTAACCCAATAAGTACTTGATTTGAAGTTTTAATTTAGAACTAAATACTACAAGTACATTTAAGGCTTCAGTTTTTAGTATTACTTAGTGGAAGAACCACACAAGACACATTTATAGGTATTTAGTGCAGAGTAATTTACACTAAATTCAAGTAAACACACAATGTAGAACCAGTTACTATTACTTACCCGGTCTTACCTCATTACGATTTGAACCTTAAGACGATTTTAGTAAGAATTAAAATACGTTTAAAGCATTTGTCGGATTCTACTTTTACGATATTATTTATTAAACGTACAAACTATTTAAAAGAGTAACCCAATAAACAAACTTATAATAAGTATTCATTAAAAATATTTATTTTAGTCTAATTATCGGATTCTCGCACGGGCCTTTAACAAATTTCTTTAAAAAGTTGTTCGGAGAAGAATCCAATAAGTATTTTTGACGACCGCAAGGTCATGCGCCGCCTCGACAGGTAATGACTAGTTACGAGATTCACACGATCGCAAGCGCTGCGCTTCGTCGTTGCATAATTATTTTAATTGAAAATAGCTGTTAAAAGTTGTGTATTGTATCAATGAAGGTTGTGTATGTGTTAAAAGTTGTGCGATGGGTGACCGAGGCAGAAAATTAGTGCAACTAGCCTGCAGTAACAGGCTAGAAACAGGTAAAATCTAATTTTCTAACCTAGAAATACATTTAGAATTGTCGTACAAAATAAGGATACTTAATCATGTTATGACCTAATCGCCTGAACGATATACTTCGTGTTTATAGTACTGTGTTTAAATAACAATAAATCAGTCTAAGCTATTGAAACCGTTAATAAATTACGAAAAGCAGTGCGAGGGTTGCGTGGTCAAACCCGATAAGTGGAGCAAATGTGTTTGAGAAATTGTAACTGTAGGTAAATTAAATGACGTTCATGTATCAATCACAAATTATTACGACTTATCGGGTTTGACCACTCACCCCTTTAATTGTTGTAGTTTCATTTAGAGCGACTTTGAGCGAGCTTATCGGGATTTAGCACTAACTATTAATCGAACCACGCGACTTTGAGTGATGCTTACCGTACAAAACAATAAAAATGTAGTTTAAATTAAATTATGCTTGCTTAAATTATTGAATAATAATGATTATTTTTTGCGTTCCAGTGGGATCAGGTGGTTCTAATAACAGATTTTCTATGACGGGACCTAGTGTTTCAACGGCAAACGAAAACATAAGATGTTACCTGCAAAACAATAATGATGGTAAGTTTCCATGGTTTAAAGATCCGTAATAGTACATTGTGCATTAACCTCGTAAGTTCCCGCGTACTTGTAAAAGTACAAAATAGTCCGCAAAATACCTGTACATTATTGTACTTATGGATAAGATCAATAATTATAATATGTATTTTGTATGCCCTTATTTGTACTTACCCTAGTTTATAATCCCGTTACTGCCCGTAAATGATTTTAAGTTATTGTGTTTTTGGCACTCATACTTTAATTTATTCATTTTCAGACAATGACTCCTCCGATCTTGATGAATAGCAAATTGATATCGCCGCCCAAATGCACAATATTGTCACCGATGATAATATTACGGCAGACTCAAGTAAGTCTTTTGAAGATTATATAAAAAAAATATATTAGGATCCATTCGTTAACTATGTTAATATGTAACTTAATTTATTTTGCTTATATTTTTTTCCAGATGATGAAAGTAATTTATTTGGCAGTGACTATTCGGATGAAGATCCCACTTACGTGCCAGATCCTAAGGACTATTCGCCAAAGCAAATAGATTCCGACTCTGATTTTATTCCTGAAAGTCCGAATGCTTTCTCCAAACAGGAAGACTTTTTTATGGTGCTGATTGATGAAGTTTTAGATCGAGTTTGGATTTCTGTAGAAGGTGACTATTCAGCAGCAGCTTATGTTCAAGATTCAGATTCAGAAAACGATACACCTCAGCAAAATGATTCCGGCCATGATATTATTATTCCTGAAACTCCCAGCCCATGCAAACAGCAGAAACGTTCCTTGTCGATATTTAACAACGTTTGTAGTTCTGGAGAAGGTGAATGCATAGAAAGTTCTTCTTCTTGTGTTCCAGATTCAGAGGACGATCCATTAAAAGTATTACATCCAACTGACTCTAGCTGCAATGACAGTATGATCCCTGAAAGTTTAGGTGTTCGTTCACAAGTGGAAGACACTGTTTACTTTATTGTAGACAATATTTTAGACAGAGTTTGGAGTCGTGTCAAACCCTTGAAGCGACGTAAGCAAGCTAAGCCATCTGAATGGAAAATAAATATCGCCAAAAAGCGAAAAATGGAAGGGCTACCTTATGTGACCCAAGGCATTAAGCGTCCTGCTAAAGTTCCAAAGCCTATTGAATGTGATAAATGCCAATTCAAATGTACTGAAAAGTTTTCCGAAGAAGAACGTAGCAGTTTGTGCCGTTATTTCTACAGTATGGATTTCCGAGCAAGAAAGAACTTTATTCTTTCTTGCATAAAAATTCAGCCTGTTAAAACTAGAAAAGTACAGAAGGCATCTAATAAAAAGGAGCGTTCATATAGTAAAAAATGTTTCTTTCAAAAAGACAATGACGAAATCCAAGTTTGTCAAAAATTTTTCCAGGCTACATTGTGCATTAGTGTAGATGTCATCTCCGATGCTGTAAATAAAAAAGATTCATTAGGATTGTATGTCGAGGATGATAAACGTGGCAAGAAAAGCCCACCAAATAAAACTAAAATAGAAGATGTTAAACGGGTCCAGGATCACATAGAGAGCTTTCCTGTAATGGATTCTCATTACTGTCGTAAAGACAGTAAGAAGAAATACCTTTACCCTGACGCTAAATCGGTTAAAAACATGTACAGATTGTATGAAGATTCATGTAAAGAGACTAATAAAAAGCCGGTTTCAGAGTCAAAGTACCGTGATATTTTTAATGAAGAATACAATTACAGCTTTTTCAGTCCGAAAAAAGATCTCTGTAACGTTTGCTCAAAGTATGAAAAAGCTCTGTCGAAAGAAGAGCTAGAAGATGATTACCAACAGCATGTACAACGGAAGACGGTCTGTCAAAATGCTAAAGACGCTGACAAAGCTCGTGCTAATGTAGACAAAACGTTTATATCAATAACTATGGACTTACAGGCAGTTTTGCAAATACCTAATGGCGGGAAAAGTCTACTATATTACATGAGAAAATTGGTTCTCTTCAATTTTACCATTTATGAAGCCAGTCTCCCAAATAATGCTTACTGTCTTTGCTGGAGTGAAATAAATGGTAATAAAGGCAGTTGTGAAATTGGAACTTGCCTTTTCTACTACTTGTCTGAATTGCCTAAAACCGTGACAGAATTAAGCATTTTTTCGGATACGTGCAGCGGCCAAAACCGAAATCAATATATTTCCGCTCTCTTACTCTGGGCAGTACAAAAGATAGACCACCTACAAATAATTGAGCAAAAGTTTCTCGAAAGTGGGCATAGCCAAATGGAAGTGGATTCGATGCATGCAGCTATTGAACACGCATCGAAAAACTTATCTATCAATAGCGTTTCTGACTGGAAGAATGTCTTTAGATTTGCTAGAAATAAAAAAACAAAAATCGTTACCACTGGCGAAGAAAAGAAAAAAATTGAAATCGATAGCTATAAAGTGAAAGAGTTTAAATATAACGAAATATTAGATTTAAAAAAACTAAATGCTGCCATAATAAATAATAGAACCAATGATACCACGAATGAGGCCGTGAACTGGCTGAAAATTAAAAGGATTAGGTACGTGAAAGGAGATTTCAAAATTTACTTCAATTACGACATGTCCGAGGATTTTCGTCAGTTAGATGTTTCGAGACAAAAGCCAAATACACCTAGAACAAGAGCTAAGAGACAGTCTAACCCACCATCAGTTGCAATGCCATGGCCAGAAGAGTTAGAGCCAAGATACAGTAGTCAGTTACCTATAAGCATTGCTAAAAAAAAAGATTTAGAGACCATGTGCAGGAAACAAATTATACCTGAGGAGTATCATGGATGGATAAGAAGCCTAAAAACATTTGCCGGGAAAGCACCAAATAATTCAGATTCTGATGAAGAATAATACCGTTCTCACTTGAAGATTCACTTCTTTTTTTTAGTTTTTTTTAAGTAATTATAACCTCTTAGTAACATTGACGGCTTAAAAAAATTTTGAGACCATGTGCAGGACACCAATTATACCTGAGGAGTAACATGGATGGATAAGAAGCCTAAAAACATTTGCTGGCAAAGCACCAAATGATTCAGATGAATAATAATTCCGTTGTCACTTGTAGATTTACTTCTTTTTTTGAGTTTTTTATAAGTAATAAAACCTCTTAGTAACATTGACGGCTTTTTTCTTTTTGCGTAAACCCAATAAGTCGAGACCCTTTGGTAAAATACGTTTTTTTACAGGAAAACTAAATGAGTTACATAACTAAAACACAAATTAACTTAAAGTGGATAAAATTACCTACACGAAGAAATTATAAAACTACAAATTTATTTATCAAAAATTAGTGTTTGATGACCATAAACCTTTAACATCGTTTTTCTCCAAACTAGGTTTCTCATACTTATTGGCTTTCACCAGGCAACCCTCGATATTTTTAATTTTGTTTATATATATATGAATGAAATGCATAATGATATTCATAACATTGCCATATATTAAAGTAAATGTATTTGGAGGTGATAACTTTTAACAACAGTACAGCTACTTACACCGTGAAATGGATCGTAGTTGAGCAAAATAAAATAAGCAGAATTTTGACATTTCTACGTACGTTTTGGTTGTACCGTTTTATTTAAACGTTTGACTTTCAAGCTGTATTCTGATGGATTTTACTGAGAGATATTGATTTACGCGGTATACTAAATGTGCATCAGTTATGTAATTTAATATTATGTTACTTATTGTTGATTAATTTTCAAAATTCATACTTAATAAATTGATTCGAAAATATGCGATAAAAATTTGATAATTATGCAACGATTTCGCTCGTAAAGTATGGCGAATTACTAATAAACGTAATATATTAATTCACGTAGAATAAATATTTTGTTAGCGTTGTATAGAATAAATGATATTTATTAACAAGAAAATATGTTTAATTTCTTCATCACCCTCATCATAATATCAGCCTTTTATCGCCCACATATTTAATGTATTCTAAAACTGGTTTCGAAATAAATGTTTAAAAGTTGTCCGTTAAATTATCTTAATGTCATTCATAAAAAAAAATCAAAAAGCTTGTAATCACGGTTACAAATAAGATTGAATAGGTATTACTTTACTATTATCATTCAAGTTAGCAATTCTAGGATTATGTGGGTAGATAACTTGTTTGAGCTATGTGCCTTCATAATTCCATGTTAAATGTTTACTTAAATGTGAGTGGCTGGCGATGTAGTGATATTGTCTCTTTTTATCATTAGTTTTTGCTTTGTTGTGAAAGATTTTGATTGCTTTTATTACTCGATTACTGTGTGACTTATTGTGTTTATACGGAATTTAGAATGCATTACAAGAATAACAACCACTGGCGATGATTTTAGTAAGTTTTCTTTGTATAGATAAGTATTAAGATGTCCCAGTACCATTTTTGTGGTTACTTTAAGTATATTTAATCACAACGCTCATCGCACATGCATAATTTTTTTTTCTAAAATAAATCAATTCAAACTTAAAATTTGTCAAAATGAAAGCGTCTCACCAGATAATATTGTGTACAACAACATTTACTAAAACGTTAACCAAATGAGTTACTGCTCGTGTCGTAAATTGGCCACCGATAATTGGCAACACGTTGATTCTTCTTCGGTTGTTGAATTGTGTTTTAATGTATGCAGCAAATATAACTTGTTGCTCATCCAATCCACATGGCGTTTCAGGTTCTCTTGCGCACTTCTGATGTTAGGGCTCGGCTTCCTTTTGAGCGCTAATCGTGGTAACTCGTAGTAGGAAGGCTGAGGTCTTCGTTGTAGAAAAGAAACTTCGTTGTAAAATACTCATATTTATCGTTTATTTATAACTTTACACAGCACACTTTTTAAACTATCAGCACTTTAGCTATTTACAGTAATATTAGTAGCACCATCGTACAATAAATGACAATAATACACTTTTAGGACACTTTTTGTCAGCATAGGCTGTTAAGGTCTTACTCCTAAGGTTGCTCAGATAATAATGGTCGCTTTAATGAGGTGCAAGGCCTTTTATTAGACCATCGCCCCTCCAATCTCGACCACTTCCACCTGTTCGTCAGGTGAGGTGGGCTGACCGGTAGTGACGTCACAATTGTTGAATTATTTTAACTAAAGTAAAATTGGGAAGTTCAATCACCTTACTTTTTATAAATGAACACAAGTAAATAAGAATGCGGTATTATTACTCTTATAAAATACTCTCTTAAAATTAGCAATAAGTATAATACAAGACGTGTACGTGTACGTGTACGTGTACGTACAACAAAAACTAATACAATTAAAAACTACAAACTATTATGGCAAAAGAATGTCGCAACATATAGTACCAAAAATATTCAACAACATTAGTATACTACGGCAAACTCCCAAAGTAAGCAAAACTATATTAAAGTCTAAGTTAAAGGGTTTTCTGCTTGGTAATGAGACTAATGAGTCACCGTCAAATAGCTATAGGTAAGGTAAAATAAATGCTCATTTGTTTGTTGCTTAATTTAGAGATCATAATGTAAATCACAGAAACAACTAGCTGTAAACTTGTTAGAATTAAGTAAATGGGTCAAACACGTGTTTAGAAAAGATCACTTCTGTGGACAATACGATAAAAGTTAACGACTCTGGTACATATAATATAACCCGTTTTTCATTATTATTATTATTTACAACTTGAGTCTCAAGTACTAGATACTATAAAACGGGTGTGACCCAAATAGGTTAAGTTACTTGCATAAAAAAGAGCGTATCTCGCCATCAAACTTCACAGTTTGGCGAGTTTTATGTTATTTATAAAATGTATTTTAGTGTATTGTGACGTCCAGGCTCCGTTGTGTACTGGGTGATCAA